>NW_009709505.1:0-5045 GCF_000703405.1 Apaloderma vittatum
GGTTTTAGCTCAAACCCAGGACACAGTGTCATCTCCAAAATAGTGGAAACCCCAAATTCTCTTCTTTTATCCCTTTGAGCCACAAATGCCAGGAGCCTTGACACCCTAAATGATGGGCAGATCTTGCTGAAACACAGATTGCCCCACTCATGGGAAACCAAAATTGCTGGAACAAATACTGGAATAAATCTCAGGAATGAGAAGGCTTTCCATAGATTGGAAATGCCAATTCTCTGTTTTGTTCTCAGAAGACTTTGAAGCATTTGGGTTGATGGTTTTGGTTTAGAAACAAAAGACTTGTCTGTCTCCTGAGGCTGTTTCAGGAGTCCCCCACTCCCAGATATCCTTTTGTGCTGTCTTCACATTATTTTCTAACAGAAGCCTATTTCACAGGGGAGTTTTCTTCCAGTTCCACTGGGAACCTCTTCTTAGTCCTAGCAAGCCTGGTACTACCAGAGGAATCCCAGATCCCATTTTGAGCTCTGCGTAGTTCTTACTCCTTCTTGCTTGGACCTTTGCTTTGCCATTCCAAACTATGTGTGAAGAAGGGCCTCACTCTCTGATTAAAAGTTTCCAGGTTCGGGGTCTTCCTTCCTATTCTGAGCATCTACAAGAAGAACTTCCAGTTCTGTCCTTTCAGGCAAAGATTTTTTTCCTTGTTCTTTCCCTTCCCTTTACAATTAATTAGCTAATAATTTTACTCCTGATCCATTCTTCATTAAAAAGCTGAATCCCTTTTGTTAGATCTGGTCGGAACAAAGGTAGGAGAATTTATGTCTTAATTTTAGTTCATTATGGCAGAGAGCATCCCACCCCATCACTCTCCCTCTCCCCCTCCCCTTCCAAGCCCTCCCTCTTCCTTTAGAGGATCAGTTATCACTTTGCCCCTAAACTCCTCACACTCTGCAGAGGCATTGGAGGAGCCTTCACTGCCCTTTATCTTCTGCAGCCTCATTAAGAGAAATGAACCTGAGTCTGAGAGAAATGACACAAGGGAAATAAAAATGTAATCCCTTGGTGCCACCTATAATGAATTGTTATGAAAACCATGAAAATATCTGTCTGCAGATATTGTTCTTTGATTTGAAGTCAGTGTTGTAAGCGGTAATTTTTGTCATTAAAGCTGTTAATCTGCACAGCGTTCCTCATAAGTTTTTATGAAGAAAAACAGCCCTACTGCCTACATGCTCATGCAGGGAGCTTCTGAGCAGTGCTACATGAACAGGGTGCCTTTGAATAATTAGCTTTAATTATAGCCAAGGTGGTTCTCTGTCTCAGAGATGGGACTGTTTCATGGCAGCCTGCTGTCCACTGTCATGATGGAATGGAATGAACTGCTTCACCTGAACCTCACTGACATGTTGTTCCCCCACCTGGCTGATGATCGGGTATTCTTTTTTGTTCTTCCCCCACTGGCACAGAGACTTTTTTCCTGCAGTGCACTCTTAGCTTTGCTTGAGTGGAGGTCCTCTTTTGTCACATCTAAATGCTTCCCTGAGATCTCAGGCAGTTCTTTTCATGCTCTGCATGTCAAGACAGGACTGCAGTCAAGATGTGGCAGGGGAGTTCCTGCAGCAATAGGATTATTGCATGCCTTTCCAGTGTACTCCATTACCTTGAGGAGCAAGCACTTGGAAAAGAAAACACTGATGTTGGGGAGGGAAGAAGGCATGAGAGTCTTCTGGTGTTTAGATTGCTCTGACTGAAAGAATTATGGGCATAACTTCCAGTTCTTACAGAAGTTACATTTTGTGTTTCTAGATCAATTAGCTGAAGAAGAAGAAGTTGGAAATGAGTGTAACTCAGCAAGGAAAATGGGGAGAGATGGGGACACATAAAGCTTTGCAGACCAGGAACCTGCACAGTCTCTCTTCTGTGGTCATTGCTCACCACAACCTCTTCTCTGGCCTTCACGAGCAGGGAAGTCACTTCTACATAGCACGACTCAGAAGTGCTCTTCAGAGAAAACAGACTGTAGGAGAGAGTGTAATGCAAACTCAAAATTGGGATCAGCTGCAGGGAGCACTAAATCTAGGGCAGGTACCTGAGGCTGTCAAACACTGTGAATGGGGAGAAAAGGGAGCAGACCCTGACTGAGAAGAGACCCCTCTGTCTGTGAGCTGCCTCTCTTTACCCCAGGGCTAAGGCAGTGAGCAGTGCCCGCATGTGCATTGCCTTGCCTGCTGTACTCGCAAACCAGTTTTGCTGGGGACCTTGCTCTCCTGAAGTTACAGAAAGAAATCCCAGTCAGATCATGAGGGTGTTAAGCCTCAAACCACAGAATTCAAAGCAATCTGTAACCATTAAAGATTTCAGGGAACTAGTATAAGAGGAAAATCAGACTTTGGCAGATTTTGTGCACCTCCCTCAGAGAATTAGCTCTCTGCTGAAAATGGACTATATGAACCTGCAGTCTGATCTTGTAAGGATTTCCTTATTCCCATCAGAAATTGGGTAAAATCTCAGTGCTGATTTACAGTAGGCAAATATTTGACTCAGTGGCTTGACTTCTTGGATCTTAGCACAACCACAGACACCCTTGTGCTCTGCAAGCATTTGGGCTCCCATTTGTGGAAAAGATGAAGCTGAGACTGATCTCCACTGACTTTGCAGAAAGGCCGTTGTGAAGTGCAAGAGAATAGAGGCAACATTAGAGACTTAAAAATAGAACTAAAAGACCAATAAAGAGAATGAGTTAATAAATCTTTCAATACACCAAACTGATGGAATAATGAAAACAGCTAGCAGGACTTACTGTGGCCCCTGCCCCTTAAAGGAAGCCTCTTCCCCATTTGGGCTGCTGTAAAAACAGAAGGGATGTAAATAGCTTATGATTCAAGGCGTAAGACATTCATTGTCTTTTCTATTCTTATGCACGAGTCCACTTTGAAGTCCTGGTATTTTACCCTTAAACATCTGGAACTAAGCAGGGTAGAGTAGAGATTCCTGAAATTCTCAAGAGCATCACTAGCATCAGGTGTTTCATATAGGCAGCTTGGGACACTGTGAGTTCCCCAGAAGAAGTGATTTATCTGCTCTGCTTCAAGGTAGAGTACTCCAAAATTTTGCAAATTACACTCCAGGAAGAGTAGCAGTACAGGACAGATGGTTCTTTCCTTGCTCTTAACATCCTACAGCTCAGCAAGTATTTTCCAACATTTTTGGGGATGTAAGAACAAGATGATCAGAGCTCTGCAGACACCATCAACATGGTAGGCTGAATCTGCTGACAATAAGTCAATGATTCTTTCTGACATGACTCTAAGAGTAGCAGAAGGACGTCTCTAGGATGACTCATGTTAATGGAAGAATGGTGTGTATGACTTGAAATTTAGGACAGATGTCAGGTTCAGAGAAGTGTGATGTAAGGAAGATCATTTTTATTGGCATAGTAGCAGGAGACAACTTGTCAGAATTATGTCGAGTCCTTTTTTTTTTTATTGTTTTGGAAAGTCCCTCGGGAGTATGGCAAATGGAGAGGGCAGAGGAAGACCTGGCAACATCCCCAGCCAAAGGGAAAAGGTTGCTTTCCTGCAGACAAATAGACCAGGTGGTTGTGGTGATTCCATTACCTTCAGTTTGCAAAGGAGCATCCTTGGAAGAGTTGGGAAGAGGGTCTCTATCATCTCCAGTGTAGTCAGGATGATTCCTCCTTCTCTGATCTGCCTGTGTGTTGATTTTGCACCATTCCCATGTGTTGACTTAAAAAAAGGGACCTTTTAAAAAACATGGCAAGCCCATACACAGACATAGCTTCAAGGGTTAAGCAATTCTCTTTCTGCTTTGCACAGGCGTGCTTACCTATGGAAGTTAAATATTTGTAAGTCTAGATTTAAAATATCAGGGAGAAATCCACCAAGTTAAATCAGGCTACTAATGAGATCAGAAGATACAGATCATCTTCTTCTGGCAATGATTTCAAGCTCCTGGGTTTACTTTTCCTGCTTTTGAATAAGGCTAAGTATTTCAGGGCAGCTTCATGGTCTAAGAGAGGCCCAGTAAAGACATTAAGCAAATCTGTGATACTTCCTTTTCTTTGTTTGAGAAGTGTATGTGGGTTGCATTCCTAACTTCATTCTGGTAACTGTAACAGTAAGATCTACAGTAATGATTTAAAAAGCATTTGAATGAATTCCAGTCTTTCCTCCCACCTCCTAAAAGCTGGGGTGAAGTTCTATCCAGCTGTCATTTGGAACAAGAAATTCAACCACACACCTTTAGCAGTATTAGTCTAATTTACATAAAGTCGATTCGTAATTAATATTGATGTACGGTCTATAAGGGAAGGATCAGAGCTGTCTGCTTCCACTTCCACCTGTGACCTGTACCCTGTCCCAAACCTCATTCTTTACTGGTGCCTCTTTGGGCACAGGACATTTATCTACCGAGATCTCTGCTGCGTTTCGTCCCTCCTGTTCACAGAAATGACTGCAGCTGGAATTTGAGTGGAATTTCCTGCTCTCCCTGGTTTCCGTGTTCCCTCTTGCCATGGGGTCAGGACAGGAAGTGGGATTTCGCAGAATATTTTGAATGCAGTGTGGGAGACTTCAGAAAAAAGTGAGGTTAAAATGGTATCCACTGCTGCATCTGCAGATGTGCCGGTGTTTGTTCCATTGTGCTGCCGTTTATAGGGTCCTATGTTTTCTGTACACAATGGGATCCCGATTCGCGATAAGGCCTCAAGACAGTTCTGCCTTGTACAGATAACGTTAAGAATGTCCAGAATAATTTGCAAGTTATTAGCTAAGTAATAAATTTCACAAGGCTCCAATGAATAGGCAGAACTGTAATTTGCAAGTACAGGAGTGTAGACCTAAAACAGACCACAAATTGCTGGCTTAGAAAGAGAAGGAGAACCCAGGACAAGGATCATACACTCTCAACTCTGGTTGGGAGGCACCTATGCATGTCTCTGTGCCTTCAGGTACGTGTGTAAGTGCCCTAAAAAGACATGTTTCTTCCATGAGGTTATAACAGATTCCGGAGCCAGTGTGAGCCAAATAAATAGCTAACACAGTATATTGTGTATTACCTCTGGTTGCCAT
>NW_009709505.1:5065-39906 GCF_000703405.1 Apaloderma vittatum
TGAACAGAAGCCTTTAAGTTGCATTGTCTTTTTTTGTGGTTGAAAGAAGATGTACTAAAGAGGGAGCTGGATACAGTCTGGGACTTGAAAGGCACAGAGTTAGACTCCTTTTCTGCCCTCACCATTGTGACCTTGTGTTCACTGCCCATGTGGACAGCGAGAGTTCTCCTCTCCTCACATCCCTCGCAGGGGTGAGTGCGTTACAGGTCGTCAAGTGGCCAATGTGCCAGGGGATTGGAGACCTTACAGTGAAAGCCGTTATGGAGGGCTGCCCTGCGGCATGGCCCTGCCCCGCCATGTCCACTCCAGTCCTTGCGGCTCAAAACACCCAGGGTCTGTAAACTGCAAGGATGAACCAGCTTCCCGTACTTTCACAGCGAAAGTCAGGCTCTGAGCCACGGCCAGCAGAATCTGGCTGAGAAGCGTGGGAAACTTAACAGTAAGAGAGAAAATCTGCTCTATCAAGGGCTGTTTTCCTGGGGCTGCAATTTCTGATGCATCCAGCACATTTTTTGGGTAATCTGTACTCCTGGAGCAACATTTGAAAGAGTGGAAAGAAAAGTATTTTATCTTCAAAAAAACAATTCATCCAACAAATTGAGAGGGTCATGTCCATCACTAACAAAGTAAATGGAGCTGCTCAGGACTCCGACTGCCACCTTTTGCTGAACCCATTAACCGTTTCCTCAATGGCAAAGAATTGAAGTGGATTTTCCTCTTCATTGCTTTTAGAGTAGGATATAGGTTTTTAAAGTGGATCCTTTCAGAAGAAATAAATTAATGCTTTGATTTTTTTTTTCCCAGGCTAATCTTTATATCAATGCAAAAGATTTGCTTCACCTTATTTTCCCTTCAACTCTCTATTTAAGTTTGAAGTAGATCATTTTCCTTCATTATGTCATTATAACCACCTCCTTTATTGGGAAGAGTTAAGGGGTATTGATGTGATTGTTGGAGGCATGCTTTGCTCAGCTCTTTCTACACTGTGAGTTGTTGCAGTTGTCCAACAATCATAACTTTCATTATTTTAGAAATGTTTTAGACTACAAGTCAGGCAGAAGCATAACTTATGGGAGAAGCATTCATTTAGGGTTGGTACTTGCACAAGAGCTAGGAAGAGCTCTTAAGGAGCATATGGCTTTGACCCAGTGGAAGCACTTCAGACTGACTTCTTATGATCTCTTATTCCAAAATTGTGATGTTTGTCAAACAACACACCTTCATTCCTACATTAGCAGTTGGGAGCCCCTGGAAAATAACCCTAAGGACCTGATGAACTTACTGACTACTCTTGTCAGGCAGGTTCATAGGAACTACCAAATTTCTGCCCCTTGCTACTTCCACTTTACATCTTGATCTGGGACATGTCCAAGTGTGCTGGGCAATAGCAGGCATCCCATAAAAGTAACTCATAACCCTGTTTCTTAAAAAGCCCTGCTTTCTAGGCAAGAAGCACCATGTGAATGATTCTGACAAAGGCTGTGAGCTATTCTGTAAATGAGGAATATGATCAAAGTGCACAAGGCTTGATGGCTTCAAAGTTCACTGCAACCATTGGTGTAGACAAAGCCTGACTGGCAGGAGGGCAGCACACGTGTCATGAATGAACACAAATGTTCTGTTTTCCCGTGTTGGATGCAGACTGTGTAAATGGAAACTGTCCAAACAAGCAAAACTCTTCCTTGTCTCTTTATTCAATAGTGGTTCTAACTGCATAAAACCAGTAACATTACCTTCCTAACTGGCTAATGAGGTCTGGGAGGCAAGATGTCATTTCTGCTAAAATGTGTATATAAGCATTGACCATTTTTCTTGAGCATTTGGAAATTTTTTCCATGGTACTGTGGACTATATGTGAGAGGGTTGACATACGTGACAGTTGTTGAAATTCCTAATCACCTGGAGATTTTACTTGGGGTAAATAACATCCTTTGCTCCTTTACTTGCCACAGCTACAGCTGATACAATGTCATGAGAAAACAGAATTCAGCGGTGTACAGCAGTCCTTTCAGCTGGGTTGCAACTGTTACCTGTGAATTACCCCGCTATATGCATGTGCTATTTCTGCTTCCTTCTCTTCAGGTCTTGAATTAGGACTTCTAACAACACTTTGCAATAGAAACTCTAATATCTAGCTGGTTTTCACATTACTGTAAGTACTTCATAATTACTTTAAAATTCTTATTTTCACCCCATTCCACTTAAATAAGTTCTACTATTCTTACTTAAGACATAAGGAAGTAAGGACACAAATCCAGTAAGGGCTACACTCACAGAGGTATCCAGATATCTAATTTCTATTTGGTTCCTGAAGAGAAATTACATATTGATATTGCTTTGTGGACTGGAGTCTGAAGAACTATTTGCATAGCCTAATTTTCAGGTGGAGATGAGTGTTGCCTTACAAAAAAGCCTAGGAAATTTATGTCCCGTGTGAGTTTTCCAAAATCCTTCAGGAAGCCTGCAACTAAGCAAGGCACCAGATTTACATCTCCTGATTCTTAGCTGCGCTACCTAATTGATGCATTTCATACTTGTAGGGATGTAGCCAATTTTTAATCTTTGATCTCAATGTGAACTTACTTGATGTTATAAATGTTGAAATTTTAGTGTATTTTTGTACTGTTACAGTTATGAAATTGACTTCTCATATTTATCTTCCTTCAGGAAACTGAGTAACATGATTATTGGAATCAGTTCTTTGAAGCCTGCAATTCCAGAGCATTTTTTTTTTCTTTAGGCTGTCTCCAAGCAGTGACACCATGTCTAGGTCTCATCATAACAGCCCTAATGAAAAAGCAAACCGAACAACCCATCATTAGGTTCATATGTCCTTTAGGATTCACTAATATCGCAGTGAGTCAAGCTGCAGTGCTATCGTTTTGGCTGCAGTGTTTTATGGTCTCCCTGACCGAGTGAAGTCACACGGTCATCTGCGCCGAGGTGTGGGGTGAGCAGCATGCGGTCTCCTTGGAAACTGCAAAGTTGTGCGGGAGGCAGGAATGCATGTCCCAGAAACTGCGGAGGGGAGAAGAGAGCCTGGCTGGAATCTCACTGGAGGAAAGCACGTCTGATAACTTGACCTGACAAGCCTTTCATCTGACCTGCTTCTGTCCCCATCTCTCACCCCTCTAACTCCCCGTTAAAAATAGCCGTGTGTTTCCTTGCTGGCCGGACATCCTGCCAGTGAGCTTTGGTGTCACAGGGAGCCGAAACCTGCAGTGTGCACCATGGGCTGTCACCCTAAAGCGGTGCGAGCCGTGCGCGGCTCAGCCGTCCACTTCAGCGCCTCCTTTCAGAGAGGTTGTCTTCCCCACATCAGATACGATTAGAGACACTGTGCTTACAGCTAAGGGGCTCCCAGGTGTAGCAGTGTGTTGACACAAGACAACAATAAACTGCCAATGCCATATATTTTCCCTTCCATTGTGGTAACAGCTTAATATTCTGTAGAAAGGCACTGCCAGCTTTCAAAATCAGAATACAGGTTGTCTCCAGGTCCTCTGCTAAAGCTCTCTGTTGTCACAGGTTCCCCATACTTACACGGTGCTTTGCTTCTTTATTTATTGGTACTACAAGAGAACTGGGAATCACAGTTATGTGCTGCAGCCCTGCAGAGACAGGAGCTCCCCGGCCAGGTGCTGTAGAAGGCAGGTCCAGCCCCAGAGAGCTCACAGGCTTTGTGCCACCACCCAGCGATGGATGAATTGGACAAATTGGACAGATGCAGTTTGGAAAAACCTTACTGCAGTGGAATACATGGAGTTTAGCAGAAAGCTCAGCTGGCTGCTTGATTAATAGAAAGCAAAAGGAACAATCTGTAAGCATTAAGCACAAGTAAATGATAAGATATGGTTTACCAGAGGATAGGTAACTGGACAGGTTTTTGGCACAGGCAGGTGGAGCAATGTGGGAGGACACATGGCAGTGCTTAGGGGAGAAGCTGGCTTGCAGCTTCTCAGACTTATCTGGGACACAGGAAGCCCAGGAAGTTCCTAGTTTGTTTTTTTTTCCGCAGAGAAAAGAATCAGCTTCTTTTTAAAACACTGAGATTTAGTTCTACCAATTCCTATTCATTGATGCTCTTAAAATTTCCTAACTTTGTCTTTATTTGGTTTATATTTCCTATGACATTTACGGTGATAAAAATCTTAAAATGTATCTTTTGGTACAAGTTTTCAGACTTCTTACAAAGCCATATTTTGAAAAGCAAATACTGCAATTTTTTTAAGGGAAGACATTTCACCAAGAAACTCCTTGATCATTTTTTTTGGTCAGGTTTTCAGAAGGAAAAACCTGTAAAAAGTGCTAATTGTGTTGAATGCTTTGGCTAGCAAAAATTTCCATGTTTCTTGAAAAAGTATTTTTTCCTGAGGAAAAAAAAAAGTATTTTCCTCCTGAAATTAGAAAGAAATAATATTAGAAGAGATTTGCTAAAGTTTCCTAAAGGGAAACAAGTGTCAGTGGCAGATAATTAAAAGGCAGAGACTCAGCCTTTTCTCACACAACTAAACAGAACTTTTTTAAACTCATCTTGATTTCTCAATGCTGTGTCAGAGTATGGAGATTGGTGTTGGAAAACATGCTGGAGACAAGAGTGAATGCTGCACTGTTTAAGAGCGAAAAAATTGCACACCGAGTCCTTATTTTTTTTTTTTTTTTTTTTTCCTCTGCTACAGCTCTTGCTTTGGGAGACAGTGTATGTCTCAATTACAGGAGCGCCTTGCAGCCGAAGTGCTGGGTGGAAGTTCCCTGTGTAACAGGAGGCAGTTGCTGCTCTGAAGAGCCTGCAGGCGACAAACAAAACAAAAAGGATGGAAAGAATGAAGAGGTTCAAGGACAGCCTCTGCTGATAAACTCGGGCAGAATATATAGCTGAGATTTTACAGAAAGTGTTTGGCTAGAAGACAGTGTAATCTCACTACAGGAGGTGGTAAGGAGCATTAAGCATCCTGGTCCAGGAAAGGAGCAATATGCTAGAAAGAAGAGCTGCACTGGCGAAAGCATATAAAGAAAAATTAAGCTCTTTGTTTCAGGGGAAAATTTTGGATTGGAATGCAGTTCACTGCCTTAGCTATTGAGGAAAGTAACACAGAAAGAGAGTGCTTCTGGGAGATTTCCGTTAGAAATTGCAAAATCTTTTTCCCCCCTTTCTCTGCCCAATGCAATTAAACAGTAATAGGAGTGCGTTGCACAGTTTATGAAGCAATAATCCAGTTCCCAAATGGCTAAACCGGGAGACTGATGGCCAAGTCATTTATCCCAATGAGGAAAATAGATTATTGCTCAGGAAAGCAGCAGGATGGCATTGTTACAATTATTCTGCTGTCTGAGTTAATAAGTTCAAAAATCTAGATATGAAGTCTTTCTCTGGGATCAGTTTCCTTGCTTGCATTGCCAGTCCTGCGTGAGGAGTCCTGCTGGCTTTGCCATGATTACCTGTGGAGCAAAGTACAGCTCTCCGTGAGTAAGAGTGACAGGACGAGGGTGTCAAAGCTGCAACAAAACATGGTAGCTGGTGAAGTCAGTGCAGTTTTGGCTGGGATATGTGGAGACATAACATTATGAAGTAGGAATGTAACAGCTCTCATGTGACTGCACTGGGGATATTGTGCTTAGTTCTAAGCACCTCGTTAACAGAAACGTATTAACAAATTGGAAGGGATCCAGAGAAGAGAAAATCAGTTGGGTATGTTGATTTACGAATTAAGATGGGCCCGAGTGGCTGATGTCCAATCTGAATCCAGATTGGAACGCCTCCAGATCTTGCAGATGTTTGTGTGTTCAGAACTTTCTGATCCTGAGTCCGCTGGAGTCAGTAGAAAGATTCCCATTGGCTCCACTGATTGCTAGATTTGAGTCTGCTTGAAGAAACCTTGGCTGAACAGTGGTTAAGACTAAGGATATATATATAACTTGGAAAAAGAGTAAATAAAGGGGAATGTGATGTAAGCTTGGAACTATTAGGAGAGTGCAAATGTGAGGACCACCGTCTTGGCTGACATAGTGGGAAAATGAACTGGGGACCTTCAGAGTTGGAAGCAAGAGCTTTTTAACGTCGTGAGCTAAGGTGGCCAGACTGCAGCATGTCCCTCTTCTCTGAATCTGGGAAGAGAGAGGAATGCAGAGTCCCCTCACAGATGGTATTACCCAATCTGACAGGCATAAAGAACTCCTTAGTATTTTAGGAGCAGAGTGATACATTTAAGAAAAAAGTTGGTTTTTGCAGTCAGTAACTGATGAACCAGAGTCACAATACCCCTATATATTTTTTTACATAAGCTTTGTGAATGAACAGGTTGTACAGCTGCTCAAAGAGCAGATTGTTCTTGTTGATCATTTACTTTTTGGTATTGTAGGACTATGATGTAACTCCTTCTCTCTCCCTCAATGTACAAAATCAGCCCTTTCCTTGATCCTGAGACCTGATGTCAGGATATGGTCATAATTACCATTTCAGCTAGAGCTGAATCTGCTGCGCAGGTGCTAGTCACTACCCTGAAGCCATCTCCCTTAAATCTGCTGGTGTAACTGTATGTTTCCTCCCTAACCCAATTCTGGTGAAATGATCCTGCCTGCTCCTTCTCCACACTGTTAGGAAACGTGTAGCTCATCTGGATCGTTTTGACAGAGCCAGGTTGGAGAGTGCCACCACGTGCAGCCAAATCTGAAGGAGCGCTACCTCTGTGGGGAGGGCTGCAGTCCCAGTCAGACCCTTTGCTTGGCTGGAAGATGAGGAAATGCTCATGGGGAGATATGTGCAATGGTGGCCATGTGGGTTATATCTAACGTGACACTGAAGAAATCAGGCCCACCAGATCCTGAAAACAGAGAAGATAAGCAACCCAGACCTTGGGGAAAACCATAATAATAATAATAAAAAATCCACCAAAGAACTCCCCCCCCCCACAACTTGGTCCGTGGTAAATAGCAACACGAAAGCATGGCGTCTCATGGATTTCATGTCATGGCTGGAGTCTCTGTCCAAGAGAGACTTTCCAAAAATGTGGTTGGGGTGTTCTTGTTATTTCTTTCTAATATGAAGCTTCCTTCTCTAATACGGACACAGTGCTCACATCACAGAATTTTTCTTCCTGGGAGCACCAATACCAGCTCTGTTCTCAACATGATTCTCTCCAGGAATTTCATATCATAGAGATTTCCACTTCATTTTCAGTTTGACTGAAGCTGGCCAGCAGGTACACAAGTTGTGAGAGGGGAAGAATGACAAACAGGGACACAATGATCTCACAAGCTTTTTTTCCTGTAGTAAAATCGGCCAAAAAGATGTTTATTAACATATTCCCGGTGGCACACAAATGTAACTCAGGTGGAGAGACCACTTGTTCCCAGAACAGATCAGGAAACTTCAGACTAATTCAGGTTAAAAGCTCTATTGTTTCAAAATCTGCACGTTTGCTGCCTGCTTTTTTCCCCTTAGCTTGGCTGTAAAGCAAGAATATAACACAATGTTGATGCTGTGAGCCTTGCTTTCAGATCCTCGCTAACATCTGCTTGTTTTATATTCCAAATGCTGCTTACGATATAAAATCATATCCCAAACAAAAGATATTTCTCTACAAATAAGGAACCAATTAATGCCGCAAAGTCTAAAACAATGTATTAAAAATCAAAAAAAGGAAAGCAAATGTCTCTGAACTTTGAGTAGCTGCTGGTGCTGCTGATGTCCATTGTAAGGCTGTTGGCTCCAGCCAGTGCGGGTTGTGACTGAATTTACTTAGTTCTGTATAAACAGTGGATTCAATAGGGTTTTTCTGATCATTTTTTTCAAAAGTACAAATGTGATGCTGGAAAGCCCCAACGGATGTTGTTTCATGTCAGTGACATAAGATGGGGCTAAAATCTTTCCAAACTTAGAACTGTAGGTGCCTTAGCAGACTTAGTAATATCACAGCAGGGAACAGCAACGTCACATCTGGAACATTATAAAATTGGCAATGCTGAAAAGGCATTAGTAAACATTATTAAGAATTCCTTGCAGGCAATTAGACTGCAACAATATCTTTGGAGAAAGTTTTTTTTTCCTTTTGCATCTTTATTTCTATCTTGCTAATGAGAGACTAATGAGCCACAGACTTGTTACCTAGGAGGAATATCTCAACAAAGCTCTAGTGAACTTAAAACCAGTATTTACAGACTGATGACTGTTCACATTCATTATATGTTTTAAATGAGGAGGGACTACAGTAAAAAAAAAAAAAAAGAAAGAAGGGAAACAAGTTGTTGTTCTGAAACTCTAAATGTCAGAAGTTTCCTAATGCCGAGGTTAGAGCCTTCCACCTTTCCCACCATTTGAGGTTGAGCACAGCTATGTGTAATTTTTGTGCATTGCCTTGCTGTTACTAAAATGTTAGTCTTCTCTGAACATTGCAAAAACTGCTTGTTGGTTTCAATGTTTTCAAGAGATTTTTTTTACTGGTTGGTTGTTTTTTCTTTCTTCCTTAGGAAGGCTAGTAAGGAAAACATTTAGAGACCCACTCTCTATGCAGACGTACCTCAGCATTGGCATGTTACGGTCCCCTCCTCTTCACAGCATTTTGCAAACACAGGGTCTCTGTCTCTTTTTCTGGCTTCCTAATCTTAACTATCTGAAAGGCTGCAGATAAGACAGGGGAGAATCTCAAGCAGAGCGCACTTAGGGTTCCAAGCACAAGGAAATCGCCCAGAGCTTATCAGCAGCTGATGCAAGTTTAGTGATTAAGCCACATGGATGGGACTTGGGAGCCATGGCTGAAATGAATTGCTCTGCTACAGTGTTCCTGTGTGTCCTTGAGCAAGCCGTGCATGGATAGTTTTAAAAAAACTCAATCTCTTACAGGCTGGAGGGCTAAATCCATCCTGGGACATCGGACTGGGTAGCCCGTGGACTAACATCTCTGGGATGTGCCCCTTAGGAGCACTGAACATGGACACCTTTGCAACTGGATCCCATTCAGCACTTGAGTGAGCACTTATTGTCAAGTGAGGGGAATTTAGTCTCCAAAGAGTAGTCACCCAAAATAGAGCATGTGTGACTGCACTATAAATCTACTTGCACCTTCCTCTCCTCTTCCCAGACCATGTCGTTTTGTGTTCAAGATATGGTGGCAAAAGCAGCTTCACAGAGTCTTTGCTCACAGAGGCAAGAGTGTGCAAACCCTTACTGATGTAGAAACAGCCGGTTCGACATTGTTCCCTTTGTGAGGATGCACAAAAGATTTTGTTTTGTTCCAGACCAAGTTAGGAAACCTTGAATGTTGCCACGGGAGAGTTCTTGGACTGTTCACTTTCTCTTTAATTTTCCAAGGTTATTTTCTCTTGGGATGTCTGGTTAACTTGTTTAAGTTGCCGGTTCCTCTGGCATCTTGGATCTTTCACCTTGACCCTCTTATCCTTGGCTTCTCCCTTTTCCCAGTCTGTATCCCACATGCTTGTTTGTTTTATCTGGTCCCTTACAGAAGCCATTGTGTTCACTGGAAGCCGATGTCTGGGACTTGGCACTCACTACAAGGCTAACAAAAGACCATAATCCAGGCTTTTGAACCGTTCATCCACACGGCTTTACGTCAGCTGCGCAGGGGTGTAAACCTGCGATTACCAAGAGCAGGATGACTATCCCACCTGTTCCATCATTTCTCCACCTCACGTGCACTCACTCTGAGGACTGTAAGCAATTATTCTGCTAGGTACTAAACACGATATGCAGCACATGGTAGTGTAAAATTATGGAATTCAGGGGTTTTAATGAGCTCAGGTGCAATACAAAAGAACTTTTTTTTTTTCCTGTCCATAAAATTATATGGCTTGGAATCAGGGGTTTATACAGTCCTGGACAAAGCCGTTTTATTTAAAGGGTGGATATAGGGGGGGAGGGGGAAATACAACAACAACAACACCCTAGCCCAGCACGATTATATGCAGATTTGTTCATAAATCTGGGCTGGAGCAGATGTGCTGCACATGTTGAAAATCCAGAGCATGTTGCTGGAACTTAAAACATAAACATGAACCTGTTTCCAAAGAGGAAAATCTGCTCACAGCAAGGAGCTGACCCCGTGCTTTAAACAAAGATCAAGTCCGTTCTGCCTATTGTGCCTTTGCCATGTGTTTACTTTCCTTGCTTGGTGCCTAGGGTAGCTTAAGGAATAGCCAGAAGAAAAGAAGCAATTTACCCAGGTCAGAAAAGATCCAGTGGCACTCTGGGTGTGAGGAAACAAGAGGTAGGATGTGACCCAACTCATCCGGCCATCAAGGGTCCTATTAGACTGGGTCAGCAGTATCATGCGGGATCTCTCATCTGTATTTTTAGATGCTTGAAGTCTTTTGCCCTGTAGCTAAATCTTGTAGAAAAACATAACTGCACTTCACAGTGGGTAAGGCTGTAAGAAAAGTCTGCTTTAAACACAAACCTGAACTCTGTAGGTAGTTGGAAGTGAAGTTCCTGTAGCCAGCTGCGTGATTAAATTCCTTTGGAGGGTAGCAGGGCATGCTCTTGAAGACTGTGCACCCTGACTGAGTGCCACCATACTTGTTCTCCTTAACAGTGACAAGCTAAAATGCCGGCAGCCCTTCCTATCCAAGGCTGTGAACTTCCACATTTCAGCATGGGCTGATGCATGTCCGATACAGGAGGTAGCACGTGATGTGTTCTTCTCTTCTTGGCTTTTTGTGTTGTGAAAAATGGGTGTGGGTTGCTGAAGGGACACTGAGAATGCAAGGTCCTTTCTTCTCAGTCCCTGAAAAAGATTAGCCTTACAGGTTGAAAAAGATTAGCCCTACAGGTAAGGGGCAAAGGTGACTTCCTGGTTAATATGAGGCTGCTTACATCCCATCTGCTCCCACTGGGTGTTTAGACAAAGAAAGGAGTTCATCCTCCATCCCCAGGTGTGATGATGCCATGACCTTCATGAATACAGAGGTTCCAGCTCTCTTTCTTCTGGAGGAATGGCGGTGGTGGATGTGGTCATCTCTTACCTGTCCCTGGAAGATGTCGGACTAAGGCTTGATGTTGACTGGGCTGCTGGTGATTTTAAGAACTTTGCTCTCTAGGACTCAGGTACATGTTCATGCCACTGCTTGCACTGGCAGTCAGCTGCAGCGTGCTGCTTATGGGAGGAGGATATTTGTCTGGAGGTTTCAGAGCTTGAGAAACCCGTACCTCTCTGTGTGACTGTTCATGTTTTATTTAGCCACAAAGGGAAATGACTGTTAAAAACAGTCAGGCTGACGTAGACATGGATTATGCCAGAAAGGGAATGAGCAGTTTATGCTGAAACCTGTCAAAATTAAAACGTATCTCTTTGATTAGTTGAAGGTAAGACAGACATGGATCTGGATCAGCTCCCTCCTTAGTACCACCTTCCCTGACCTGCGTCTTTGTTTGCTATGTGTGTAGCCAGGGATCGAGCTGCCCTGCCAGAGGTCTTGTGGCCATTAAACCCTCCAAAGGCCAGCAGGTACCTCCCTGCTTTGTTGAAGAGTGTTGACCAGGTATTGTGGTGACTAACTGAAAATGAGTTTTCACTTGAGAAACACTCACACCTACAAACTCCATTAGCTAATCAGGTTTCCAAGGGGTTTTGAAGCCCAAAGGCTCCTACCACTGACAGTCCACAGCCTGGGCACTCACTACAGAGAAAAACCTGAAAGGGCTGTCAGTGCTGACATGTTCACCTTAAACTGGAAAATTTTAAATGTTCCCAGTGGCCCAACTATTTGTCCTTCTACCTGACTACAGTTCAATCCATTGCCCGCAAATATGGTAAGAGGAAGAAAAGATGCATTATTATTAATAAATGAATGGAGCTATTTGCTATTTATTATTTAAGCCCTTGATACTGGCATGCTTTAGTGATACATGAAATATAGGCAAGTAATTTATTTATTAGGGAAAATAATGATTTTTTTTTCCCCCTCATTCTGGAGCCCTCTCTGACCCGAAACAGCAAGGGGTTTATCAAATACAAATACGATGACTTGTAATTTTAGAGTCTTTCAGAGCACTGTAACTGACAACCTTTTTAACATAAGTACATTGAACAAATAATTTATAGAAGTATTCTGGGAATATTTTAGGGTGGTTTATTACTACTTCTGAAAGCTATGGCATGTTATTGATTTTGGTGTATTAATATAACCTAAAAGTGAGGGCACATGCTTGCCTCCTAATCCAAATCAGCTTTGATGGCAACCCATATATTTTACTGAAAGGAGCCTTGAACTAACAGCAGAGGTTAACAATTACACATCGTAGCCAAAAATTTAAAATAATGAATTTTGCTCATTACACACTGTCCAGCTCCAGCCACGGAAATTTCCCTACTACTCCTTCCTTGATGTTTCATCCAAATTTCTCCAGTAGCTATTTGTCAGAATTTTGAAGCCTTATTCTTGCATTTGTGTCATGCAATTTACATTGTACTCGTGAAGGCTTCCACTGGGGAAGTGTAATCATCATTAGTGTTTTCTGCGTGCTATAAAAATAGTGTATTTCTCTTAAAATGGGATTGCTTCCTTGCTTTATATCTTTCCATGTATATATGTGTGTGTGTGTGTACGCGCAGGCATAGGTATATTTAACAATAGCTGCGATGTAGGCATTACCCGATGTGGGTATTTCTGTACTTTGCTCTCTGCTGTTTCTGGAGTAACTGTCCCTGGGCACTGCAGAGATGTTCGGTTTCTCTGACTGTTTGACTCCATCTGTCCAAAGGGTCCAGAGCAGCTTCAGTGCAGCATGTCGGGCAGATTGGAGCCTCTAACTCTTGCTTTGCTGTGACTTGGGTACCTGTCTGTGTAATACTTCAGTGAAACCAGACCAATTGTTTCTGTGATAAAAACAATTCACTTGGCTGCTGAAAATCATCCAATGGTTCCAGTGTCTCATCGTTGCCATCGTGGTCTGTATGTCAGGCAGATGGACTCTCCAAACCGCACCACCAAATGTGTGCTCCTGGCTTTTTTCTCTTCCTGAGTTTTTTCAGTAATCTTATCTGTTGACAATTAGTTTCACCATAGCTGACTCAGTTCTGGAGGACATTTTATTCCACATTTAGTTCTTGGCTTTAAAAACGAATGGTGGACAGTTTTTAAGTGCCTTGATATGGCAACCCTGTGAGCTTAGATTCCTCTCTAGCTGCACTTTCTTAAGAACATCCAGATTGTTTAATTGCTATTATCTTTCCCCCCCTTCAGCAAACAATGTTTCTTTTATGTCATCTTTATGTTTTCCTGATGACTCAGCAATGCCATCAGTGATGGTCTGGCCATGGCAACTCCTGCTTCTGCCCCACTTGTTGAGTGGGCAGAGTATTTTGGGACAGCTCTGCAGTGTTGGGGGCCATTAATGATGAACACACAGGCAGCTTCACATCAGAGTGAGGGAGAAAAGCAAGGCAGAAGAAGTCCCTCCAGATTTGTACCCTGCTTCAAACTTTCTGCAACTCCAAGGCTGGGAGAGTTGGAGACTTGTGCTGCTCTTCACCAGCTCTGGCTCCTTGCTGCTGCTATCAGCGTGGATATACCACCATCATGATGCTATTGCTGCTGCTGCTCAGTTTAGGAGAGAAAGGCATGGGGTGATGACTGGAAAAGATTCCTAAGTCTTGAGGTACTGCTGTCCTCAAAGCCAGAAGGACCCTTGCTTACCTTTATGCTGTGATCTCTGTTAAAAAAGCCTATGCATACGGAAGTGTGTGAGGTGGACTGAGAGGTATGCATTAAAATAGTACTTTCTTTATTCGGGATAAGGAATCACAGAATCACACAGAATCACAGAATCATCCAGGTTGGAAAAGACCCTTGGGATCATCATGTCCAACCATTAACCCTACTTACAAGTTCACCCCTAGACCATATCATGCAAATTCAATCAAAATAACTCTGGAGGGGGGAAAAAGCACACAGATCTTGAGGAGCAGGGAATAAGCCATCTGGCTGAACATGCTGCCTTTTAAAATGTCCCTTAATCCCCACTTCCTGCTTTTTTTGCCATATGCTTTGCTGTGTGAAAAGTGAGGAACAAAGCGGTGCCCTTAAAAGAGAAGTTTAATTCCTGGTCACCTACAAAGGTGACTCCTAATTAAATCTAAAAGAGGCATTTTATATTCATCATGATACATTTACTCACATCTTTATTTTCCAATAAAATGCACTTTCTCCTCCTGTCCTTGTGGCATGACTGATGTCACTTCCCACCCAAGAAGTTCCTGGAGGAAGGACTTTCGCTTTCCCTTTTTTACACAATTTAAAATTTGCTTTACTGTTTTTGGTGGTAAAACTCCAGCACCATTTGTGTCCTGGTGGTCAATGTCCTCATTCTCAAAGAAGGAACACCAGGGGCCTTGAGTTGAAACAGGAGTTAAACCCTGTACGTCTGCTTCCTTTGCATTCAGCATGTAATGATTTGTAAATAGCAATAGTATACTGGCAAAAGAGAGAACATACTTAAATGTATGGCTAAGCAATTGCAAATGTAAATTAGTTTTTGGGCCTGTTGCAGGCAGGGTTTCATCGATATGGGTTTTGGAACATACTGGGCAGGGCTTGATACTGAGAAGCATTTCTTAGACTTTGTTATTTTCAAGTTTCATAAACTATTTAAACTTTCAAAGCAAATCCTCAACCCTTGGCTAATTCACTGGTCTTCCTGCAGATTGGTCCACACTTTTAATATGGTTTTGCTGCTGGAATTTGTTTCACATGTTGTCACAGAGTTAGACCAAGATAGGGGCCCTTTGGAAAGGGCTGTCAAACCCTCCAAAAGCTAATGGAAACTAAAGAACTTGAAAATCTCTGAATAAGCTTAACCATTCATGCATGGCATCCCTTGCGTAAGATACTCCAGAATGGTGATTTACCCCAGATCCCTTGTTTGCCCCAGATCCCTACTGGGATACAGACAGGCCCAGTAAAGTATTTTATTTCCTAATGTGCAGTAGACTGCATGAACTACAGCACTACTTTTCTCCAGGTGCACATGATACAGAGAGCTACTGTTGTTGTTTTGATTTTTTTATTTTTAGGTTCAGTAGATTTTATTGGGTTATTTTCCTGCCCTGTGAACACAGGCACTAGGTAGTCAATAACAATCGCTCCATTAAAAAAGAAAAATAAAATCTTCAGTGTTAGCTGCACATACTAGATATGAAAAAAAAGGGAGGGGAAAGATGAAGGGAAAAACAGATGCCAAACATTGTTTTACATGTCACAGAGGCTGCTGTTCCATAGATTCGTGTCTTCAAGTGAGTGCAAGTAAAATGTTACAGAAAAGGTGCATTGTATCTCATTCTCCTTCCATTCTTTGATATTATCAGCTCTGAAAAATCAAAATGGTTGTTTAACTGCTGCATTATCTTAAATTAACTTTTGGCTTCCAATCAGAACATTTTGGCCCGGACAGGACTCTCCTGCGGTTACAAACAAATCAATAGGAGGTCCAGGAATAGAAGACAAATAGGAGGTCCATGCTCCTTTTAGCTACCAGACCTCCTTCAGCTCAAAATCACGTTGCACCTGAACCTGTAGCCAAATGAACACTGGAGTTTTAGTCCCAGAAGGGACGAGCTCAAGTTCCTCCTCTCCCATTGCCTAAAGTGCTTGGTTGGTGTTCAGCTCCTCCCCGGGCTATACCCTTCTTCAGCGCTGCTACTTTCACTGTCTCCACAAAAAGCATAAAAACCTCTTCCATGTCTTCTGCTCCTAAGCATTCGGCTCCAAGCACCAGTCACAACTGCTTTGTGTTCTCTGCTTGCTTCTGCCATTGAAGCTTTATTTAGGCTTGATAGTGAGCGAAACAGTCAGGTGTAAGATTTTAGGTCTCTGCTCAGACGAATCATGCACGGTACATGCCGAGCTGCCGGAGTGTTTACAACAGCCTGTGACAGAACGTGTTACTCCTTGCGACTTGAGGCACTGCCACAGAAATATGGCACATTGCGCAGAAATTGCTTTTGCAGCAAGCTGAAAGTCGTGTTATTAGGGTCTGCTGTTGGATTAACCCACCAGCACGCAACCCAACCCGGTACCAGCAGCAAGGATTTATTACCAGCCATGACTTTCAGTCTCATCAGAGCTCGCGATGAAATCGCGGGGGTGTGGGTGTGTGGGCTTTTGTGCGTGTGTCTGTGCGCGATTGCCGAGAGGGACGGGGAGAGCGAGGGAGATACACAGGAGCTGGGAGGGAGTTCCCATGGTGCGGCACCGCATCCAGAGCCCTTTGCAGCCTGTTGTGTCCGGCGCTTGGGGTTAAAATCTCCTCCTGTGGTGCTTGGCCGGCAAACTATGTGTGTCCCTGGAAGACACTTGGGGATGAAGTCGGGGTGCGATTGGTGTCTCAGTTACATGGACGGAGCCCTTTGAGGTTATGGAGTAACTGGGGGTAGTGATAGGTCCCAAAGTCTTTGCTGTTTAGTTCACCGGCCCTATGAATATTCAGATTTCATCCATGCCATGGATGCTGCCACCCAGAGTGCCAGTTTGTTCCAAAGCTGTTGGTGTTGGGAGGTAGGAACCCCCGTCCCCAGTGAATTGGACTGAGGTATCACTCAGCAGATAGTCACTGCCGGCAGCTGGCACTCATTTTCAGCCATGATTTGCCGACTGTTACCGATTTCTTACCTGCTACTAAAGCAGCGAAAAGTTCCAACCATCACTGCCAACTAGAATCAGCTGTAATTTACCTCTTTTAGCCATGCAAATATTTTAGAAAAAAGCAAAATATCTCTGCTTTCCCTTGCAATTGTTTGACCAATGTCTTGTACCCTCTTCACTCCAATCCTGTGAAGTACAAATAGTCCTTTTGTCAAGAAATGTCACTTTCTCTTGATTACCAGCCTATGGATAACCAGATCACCATTGTACGTGGCAGTAATGAACAAGTTTTAATGTAAAAAAAAAAAGCCAACTAATGAGGTGATTAACCAGTTATTATATGATAATGACTATGAATTTGCATGGTTGATGGCTTCAGTATAATTAAAGACTTTAATATGTGCTTGTTTGTGACCTGTAAAACAATTAAGAGGTTCTGAGGGTTCGAGCTTTTCTTTCTTTCTTTGTTTTTTTATACATACAGTTTTTCTGTCTTTGAGCCTTCTGATCTGAAAGCAGTAAAACTGCGTATGAGATTTAGAAATAGATTTGACTCTGTGCAAATTCTTTGGAGGAGATAGAGGACTGCAGCCTACAGACCGGTGACCATTGCGACCTGAGCTTTCGTCAGTGGGGCAAAGAGTATTTGTTTTGGATTAAATCACAGAGAGTTAAGAGACACTGTAATTTTAATCTTCGATTTAGCAGAAGATTTAGGCTGCTGCCAGAACAGTACTTCAACACTTTAATTTAAATCTGAGCATGAACGTTCTTAAAGTTAAGTGGAACTGCTCATGGGTTCAGGTTAAGCATGTGCTTAAAATATTGTTGAATCAGCTGGGAGCATCTAAAAGGCTGCCCTTTCTTAAACTTTAGATCCACAGGAGGAATAGTCTTCATCTGAGTAACATGTACCTTGTTGAGATTCTATCCTGAGTGCCTCTATCTAAAGGCACTGCGAGATCAATAACCTCCTATTTCTTCAGAATATGTTTTTTCTGTATTTAAGACTGTGCTTTTTGCTACAAGAGTCTTTTTCCTCCTCCTTTAGATATCCGTCCCCAATAGGTAATTTGTTATTATTTTAAATCAGTACGCACATAAACATTGCTATTTTAATTAGGGAGAAGCAAACAGAAGTCACAGGCTATAAGGCACTGTGAGTATGCTTGCTACTCTCACATTTTAATTATTTATTGGAGTAAATAAAATTAAATATTTTCATAGTGATCCAGAACAGGATTTGAAGTAATTACTCTGTCAAATTCATCAAAAATTCTCTCATCAAAATAAAACCTTGATGTCATTGAATAATTTATAGTACAAATACACAGAAATTGTAAAGTATTATAAATAGAAAACTGGAGGGTAAGTGAACATGAATTAGTTAAGGGTTATGTTTCTGAAAGAGCCTGTCATAAGCTGTATAAATTTTTAATAAGTGTTTTTGAGGCCTAATTTTCAGCGTACAGTATATACCAACAACTACAGGAAATAACCGAAAATGGTGTTTCAGAAGCACAGCTGTTTATGATAGAGGCCAGATTGTGCCTCCTCTTCCTGGGCCTTTCTCTCCTACAATTTGAACTAATGATGTTTGCCACTGAATGCCGATGGCTTAACATGAATCATCTGCCTAAATAGCAAATACATTAAGTAAACCTAATCTCTATTATTATCTATGAATACCAAATGCTGGGACAATATCTAGCCTATTAAACCCCCAACTGTTCCGTGAGACATCTGTACACCGATGACTTAACACCAGCTTTGCCTGTGCTCAGTCTTTGACAGGGTTTCTGGTGTGACTGCGGATCTCTCCTCCGCCGGCAGGAGCTGGAAGGATTTGTCGGTCTCCCTCAGCATCTGCAGGCCTGATCCTGCAAGCTGCCATCTCCCCATCAAGTGTAAACGGGGCTGGAAGCGCTCAGCACCTGGTGGGTTGATGGTAACTTCTGCATTTGATTTTGTAATGCTGAAGATGACTCTCCATGTTACAGGTAACCAAGGACGTGTGGGAGGCAAATCCTCTGATCTCAAGTCCTCTGACTTCTCTTTCTGTTAAATTCTGGATCTAAATTCTCTGCTAAAAGGCTTCCTATAAAACAAATTGGCAACAGAAATGGACCTTCTCATGCTGCAGTAATTTTTGGTGGATCTAAGCTGCATACAAATGTCAATAGTCTTTTTAAAAAACTACCCCTGCCAACTCATGGTAGACTTGAAAAATAAAACTTCCTCCTTTCCAGCCAAGGGAAACCTGAGATTTATGGTGGGATCTGGATCTAAGGCAGCAAAGGAAACCCGCAGCAGCTCCGCTGATGTCGAGGGAGTTCTGGATGCAGCCGTGTAGGCTGAGGCAACACCACAGGAGTCAGTGGATTTGTTCTGACTTAATCTCATTGTAATGAAGCCTGAAAGTCTTTTTTCACTTCCTTATTATAAAGGTCATTAGGCAAATTGTACTTCTATTCCTAAAAGTAGTTCTAGGAGTTAAAGAATATAGATTTGGTGCCATTTGCTGTTTATTCTGTCTTAAGAGGGACCATTTAAGGGAGGTTTTTTCCTTGGCTTTCTTGTAGCACACCACCATTTTGGTGGACATGTCAGCTCAGATCATATCTGGCTAAAACTTTGTCTTTTGAAAGCCAGTAAGAAGCGTGCACTTTTTTGATCGATACACGTTGCAGAAATAGACAGAGGTAATGATTTTCAGAGAGCTAAGCCAAGGAAGCTTTATCAGATGTAGAATATGCTATCTCATTTCATGCATGCATCTACTCTGGCAAAGTTCTTTCCATTTCTGGGACATAAAGGGCCTCGATGAGGAAGTTCTGCTTGTAAATCTCTGCTACATCAGAAAGGTCAATATACAAGATGCAGAACAGGCACAGAATGACGAGACGTGGAGCAGGATTGGAACAAGTTAAAAATTGCAATCCTTCTCTGCTAGAATATGAAAAGCCATGTATGGAACTCATGAGAACATTCAGGAGTACTCGGGAAGCTTTGGCTTGCGCAAACTTAAATGTAGCCTAAATTTTACATTGATTCTCTGCACAAGGGGAAACACATCCAGTTTGAATAAGGTGCAAGACAAATCCATTGACTGCAGAGTAGACAAAAGGATTTATTGCTGTACCATTTCTCCTCCCATTTATCAGCCAAGATTTTCCTAACTGGCTGCATTAGCAGGGCCACTAAGCTCTGTATTCCCAACATTTGCCTAACACCCCAAAGATTACATTGCTTTACATCAGACTGACAACAAACAAGTTTTTAATGACTGTTTTAGTCATTTTACACTTAAATTTTAAGTCTAATGAAGCTTCCTCTTCTTATAAATCTAGGCTACCAAAGTCTGCATGGAGCACAGAGATGGAGGCTTCCTTGTATTAGTTATTCGCTGGGTCCTTCCTTTCTCCCTGTTTAATAATTGATAGGCACAATCGTTCCTCCTACTTCTTCACTGCAGTCAATAGCGTGTCATCCTCTGCTGTCATCTCAGGTCACCTTCCTGAACTGCTTAGGTTTAGGAGTCAAGTCTGGTATAGATAAGTTAAAACTTTTGATAGTAGAAAGAGATATTCATTTAAAATGTTGGTTGCTAATCATTATCAACCCATTTTAAAATGAGAAAGTAGCTCGTATAGGGAATCACTTAATTTCCCTAAGCACATTTGGGTCTCACTTGCTTTAAAGATGTGCTCTACCCTTGATTTTTCTCTTTGGGTTTGGGGTCTTTAACATTTCCTCTTCTGTTGCTTGTGGTTTCATTGTAACATTATTCTTACCACTTTTCCTCTTCCATCTATTTCGCTTTCTACTCCACAAGGATATTGTAGGTTTTTTGGATGTCAAATGGAACGACAAAGGGAAAAAATCCCCGCAATTCTTTTTTCAAACTATGAATAGTTTTCCTTTTAAAAAAAAAAAAGTTCTGGTTCATCTGCAGCCAAGTTTATTGGAAATGACAGCTCAAAAGTTCAGTGAGTGAGTGAAGTTCCTAGAGATCAGAAGCCCTCTGCTGTTTCTGCTGTTTCCAGGCCTCAATACAAGGGCACCTTTTGGAAGTTTCAAGGTCAGCTGTAGGTCTATTATTATATTGAATGGAAAGGAAATAATTTTGCACTTGTATCCAACTTCTTGTCATCTTTCTCCTTACCCTACTTGGCGTCTTTGTAGTACCTGAAGGCCTCAGCTCCATCTCTCTTGGCCATTTTAAATGGTTTGATTGGTGTTGGCCATGTTATCCCTTCTTCCCTCTTTATAAAAAGCAAATGATCATGTTGCATTGAAGAAACCATTATTGCCATCAAACATTTTGCCTTAATTTTCACCTTCTCTGAAAGTTTCAACTCCTCATCAACATTTCAGAAGGAAGTACCTGTGCTGGTTTTCAGTAACTCTGAGGAATCCTACCAGTTCTGATCCACACTTTGGATAAGTCATAGCACAGAGACCACTTTGGACAAAGGATGCACTGGTCTTTTACTTTTATTTTTTCCCTCTTTGCCGCTTCTGGTTTTTTTTGAAGCATTTGTTCGTTCAAGCCCCCTGAAGCAAAGGCAGACACATGGATCTATACAAAGTTCCATTAACCAGCTGTATCTCCTAACTGGCAACATGAAGCAAAATTGTGTATGTTATGCCCAGAATCACAGCTTTCTCTTCCTGTGAAGGACTGTGGCTGGTTCGTTTGGAATCAAGCATTTGCAGGAAGCCCACCCACAGACATCTTTTCTCAAATATCTCTTGGCGGCTTTTCCTTCTTCTGTGCCCAGGAGAATATTGCTATAGTTGGTACATTAGTCTGGCTCAGCCCTGTCTGACTGTCTGAAACATAACACCAATTCAGCAGCCTGCTCCTTGCCCTACCTCTCTTTTTCTGATTCACGGCAAAGATAAACGGGACATCAGGACGTGTTCCTCTGAGTTACTATTTCTGCCGGTGACTGGTTTTAAACCAGGGCTCAGGATTTAAAGAGTAAGTGCTGTTATGTCCTAAAGCACCTCCTGTGTTTTGCCTGGCACACAGATTTACTATCAGGTTTTTAACCACTTGGTTTTGCACGTGGCCACTGGGGCTGGCTGTGGGACCACAGAGCACCTCCAGCTCTTAGCTCTGATGATTTCCTTAGCTTTTATGGAATTACTCCAAACTGACACCAGTGTAGCATGGATGAGGACTGGAGCCTTCTCTCAGCGCCGAAACACTGGAATGATTCTCTCTTCAGAGCTTGCATAGTGCTTTTCATATATTGTACCTAAAGTGCAGTATATGTGTGTCTAAAAGCTAAAGGCTAAAGGCACACTTCAAGTCTCGGGGTTGTAATTACAGGTCAAAGGGAGCAACAGAGAAAAGAATAAATATATAGAGAAGGAAGTGTGTGAGGGACTTGCCTGGCAATAGCAATCGTCTTAAGTAAAATGATGGGAAGGCCTTCAGGCAGCTTTGCTTGTTCATGCTTGTGACTATCTATGACTGCCATGCTGCAAGGAGCAGTGTCAGCACCTGATCTCGGGGACTGCAGTGTCATAGGGAGATTATTCACAAAGTTATGAGAAGGCTCTATAATTTTCCCAGGAGAAAAGAAATAATAGCACAAGCTCAGACTGGTGGGCAAGCTTACTGTGTATTTCTGACCTGCCCAGAGTCGTTTGGCAGGTGCGAGGAAGTTGCATTAGCTCCCAGCTACATATCAAGTGGATTTTCAAAGAGCTTAAATGACTTATAAAAGAGAACATGTTTTGGGGTTTGAGTATTTATCTGAGCAGCTGTCTGCCTCTGTATGGGCCTAAGCACTGTTTGACATCATCTAAAGCTGTTTTATTGGCCATTCCAAAACAAACAAAATGCAAATAGGCTTAACACCTTTGGAAGGCAAGTGCTTAGTTATTGTGTGAAATTCACTTTGGGCCAGGGATCTGTAAAGCTGAGTCAATATGCTGATTTGAATCTAAGCTGCAAGCTTACCTTCTAACCTGCGCTTGTTTCTTCTTCTAAAAGAGCTTTTTTTTTCAAACCACGTATTATTGTGCCTTTATTGTCAACTAGCCTGCATGCATTTGCAGGAGAAATACTATGGGCTCTTGCTTTGAGTTGACACTACCTAGGAAAGAGTTGGAAATAAAACCTGCACTGTTGTCCACACTCTTCTTGCTTTATAGCTGTAACTTGAAGATCTGGTGCTCTTCCACATCCTTAGCATTCACTGCCTTTGGTGGAACAACTGACCATTGGGCAGCTACGTCATTTTCCCTTGAGGAATCCAGGAGGGTTGTACTGAGCAGTTGCTCCTCTCCACGTCCTCCTTGTCTCTTGTGCAGCTGCTGCTGAAGTGCTGTTAGCTGCTTTATTCATGATACCAAGGGCTCTAATGTCTTCAGCTTATCGATAACTTGCATTAAGCTGCCATTGAACAGCATGACTGAGAGGATTGACTCAAGGATGAAGGTTATCTGGCTGCAGGTCTACTCAGGTCAGACAGATAATACTTACAGGAAGGAGGAAATGTCTGCTGAACTGGAAGCAAAGGGCAGCAAGGGGAGCTGAGTCCTTCCTTCCTATTTGCTACTCTCCTGATATTAAATCTTGTGACATAAAGTTTCCCAATTTCCTTTCCTGGGGTGTTCCTAGGTAGCATTTAATATCTAGGCTTACAGGCACAGTGTTTAGAAAGTCAGGTTCATATTTAGAAGGTGCTTGTTTGTTCTGATATTTTAATTTCCTTGGGTTTCCTTGTGGCATGCTCTCAGAAACCTCATGTTACCATGCTTTGAGATGGCAGTTGGGAAGGGGGGACATTGTGAGTGTCTTGGTGTCTTCATTCTCCTCTATTTCCTTCTGTTTCCCTGTTAAGTGCTACTGTATTTCTTTAATAAGAGCAATATGCTGGTGTGATTTTCTCAGAAAAGAAAAAAAAATACCTGGGCTCCTTGGGCCTAAACTCAAGGCACAGAATAAAGTTTTTTGGGTGCTTAGCTTGAAATACCTTTAATAGCTGAAATACTGGGAGTTAAACCTGGGCCAGAGCTGCATGACTCTCAGGAAAACACAGCCATCTGAAAAACTGAGCACTCCATAAAACAGAAATATCCTCAAACTTTCTGAAAGTCTCTGGCAGTCTCACGTTATAGAAACAGAGACCTGTCATCTCGTCTGCTGTCTAGGTAGACCACCATTCCTGAGTAATTTCAGCACCTTAAGATCTTTTATACTTTTTTGTATACTTTTTTATACTTTTTTGTTTATGGGGCCAGATCTACACAATAGAATCTATCTGATTAAAATCAAGAGAATATAACTGATTTCTTTACTAAAATGTTCTCCACGCAGTCTTTGCTTGCATTTCTTCTGAAGTCACTTTTGCTGGAGCTTTGCAAAGTGCAAACAGAGTATCCCAAAACAGAGCACAAACACATGGACAAGGAAAGATATGTGACCCCTTCACCTTGTGTTCCCACATGGCAGCACTTACAGTTGCCACAATGCCACTGCATTGGCTCTTATAAATGATTCTGCCACCCCACACCGTGATTAAGTATTGCTGTTATAAACCAGGTACCTCTCATGTTAATAACAACATCTGTTAACTAACAAATTGCTCATTAACCAAGAGTAGCAGTGGATTTCACCAGATTACAGCTCTGCAGGTCTTTTACGAAAGAGCTATCAACAAAATGTTGTGCCTTTTTTACTCTTCAAACATTCAAAGTAATTTTCTTTTTAGTATTGAGTTTCTTAAAGCAGTGGTTATCCCATACACTTCAGTATTATGTAAAAGCACTGTAAGATTATATTTAAAAAGAATAGGTACTTTACCGTACTATTTTACAGAATAAAATGTCTTTTCTGTATGCCATCTTTGAATGGATTCCTGAACAATGCACCAAAACTTAGCTATAAACACTACTGTCATATAATAGACACTATACTTTACAATACCTACAGGGAATCACTTTTTAAAGTCTATAACATACAGTAGTCTTTTTATATGAGTGACTGAATCATATAAAAATAAAAATTGATAAAAAATAGTAATAAATCTGGATTTTATATCATGCACTGAGCAAAGTCTAAATTAATCTACTGTATTAAACCTTCTATGAAGTAGACCTAATTAATTAAAAACACCAGGGTTAAGCAATTTAGCCATCAATCTCTTAGCTTAAGTGGGGGATGAGGTACATACGGTAGCTTACTGAGGAAGAAAAATGAAAGACCTGTTCTCTCCAGACTCACTTTGACATGATCTAGGGGAGGTTAAATATGAGCTGCTATTCCCAGAGAGACTTCTCCTACAGTTTCTCCAGCAAGATGACTTTCCCAAAGCCCTCGGCAAGTTGGAGTGTGTCACTTATCTCCTGCTTCCAGAACAGTGAGTGGAACAAAGCAAGCTTGCAACGCCTTTCTGAAGGAGTCAGATGTTGTTGAAATGGCAGTGATGCCACAGCAGAGGAATTTCTCTGTGAGTTCAGACTAGCTAGTTACATAGCTGATGCAATGGAGTTTGCCGATGCTCCCAGGAAGGAAAAGGAGATGCCAATGTTACCTTTCTCTCCAGGCATGGGTCCTGGCCCTAGGAACATTGCTTCTGCATGCTCGACACCGGGACTGAGGGTGAGACTCAGACTGAGAGAGGAGCAGGACTAGAGGGTTGCCAGCAGTACCCTTTCTTGGAAGGCAACCTTGGAAAGCAAGCAGAAAGGCAGCCCAGGGACTTGATGGATGGTTTCAGCTTCCAAGTTGTAAACACCATCATCAAGGAAGGGAGAGGCAGAGGCACGTGGCCATAGATGGAGGCTGAAGTGGAATATTCCTTTTGGCAGGGGCCTTCCCCTGGCCAACCTGTCTGCAGAGTGAAGATGCACCCTTAGGAGCAGCAAGGGACACCCACATCAAGCCCAGGAGTTAAGCTTGTCTGCAGGCTCTCGAGGAGGCAGAGGTATTCGTGGTTGGAGATGCACTTCAGAGTTCAAGTGGCACTGGGAACACTCTGTGTAATGTGCAGCCCACTTGAGCTGAGCCAGTCAAATACAGGCAACCACTGGGAATTGCGTGGTGGCTTTTAGTAGAGGAAAGCTCAAATGTTGAAGGTCTTGTTCATTATTTCTTATTCATCCTGTATCCAAGCAAACCCTTCAGTCTGTAGAAGAGAGTGAAACCAAGGAAGGATCCTGAGACTTGGCCTCCTGTAAACAAGTTTACAGACACTTGTCTCTCAGAGATCCTTTAAAAGAAATTATTCTGTGACATGTGCGTGTACAGTCAAGGCTTTTTACCTTAGGATTGTTATGGATCTAGCATCCTAAAATGAATAGTTCATAAAGGGGATTCTAGGTACATCAGCTACATCTCTTAAGATAAGGTGGGATAAATTTCTCTTCTCAGTAGAAAGAAATAAGACTCTCTTGACCTTCATTCAATCCACTTAAAATCTTAATTTTGTCTCCTGGTGGTATGTCTCTCTCTTCTTTGCCTGCAGGGGAAGTCAAGAGTGACTGTTCCCAACTTCAGGGAACATTGCACACAACAAAGGCTGGCCGCCCTACGTGATAAGGACTCAAGTTGCCATTTTTGCAAATATCATAAACTTTTGAAGTGATTTCAGCACACACTAAATGCATTTATCTGGAAACAGTTCATGTAAGTCTTCTTTTAGTGTTACATAACTTCACTGCTAGCAAATCCTGGTGAATAAAAAATACAAGTGTTACCAGTGCAGCAGTGGACTTTTGCATTTATAAACAATGAAGCCAGAACAGAGACATCAACAGAGCAGGCTAAAAATGCGTCTTAATGTGCCTGCAGGGACCTTTATAAAAATTGGGAAGATAAGGGAGTTTTGACATGACATAGTGAGCCATGAAGGAACGACTTTAAAAAGAAACAATACATCTGAATATTCAGACCAAGCACTGAGCAGTAAGTCAAAAAGAAAGTACTACACTCAGATCTTTTGCAGCTTAGAGCTAATTAGACCTATGCCTCAGAATGGCCCAAGCCTCATGCAATGTGGCAACGGTTATGATAATTATATTTTCATTCTGTGTTGGGCTGTGAGTTATATGCATATTGCCTATAAATGCTAATGGAAGCTATGTATGCAAATCCCCACCTCAATGAGGTGAGATTATGCCCTGATGTATCTTAAGTAGTGTGTAAATGCAGCAGTTGGGGTGGCAGCTACTCAAGACTGGAAAACCAGGGCTTTGCAAATCTTAAAGGGAAGTGATAGCTGTGTGGACAGGCTTTTGACTGGGGAATGTGGGAAGGGGAGACCTGAAAACGTGGAATTAGCAGTGATCACATTGATTTTCTTAGCGTGATTTTCCCATCAGATATAATCAGTGGTACTGATACAAAAAACAATATCAATTTCCCTTATGTAGTGAGAATGTTATCTGCATAGGTACATGCTATTATACAATTTCTAAGTTACCTGATGTATGTCAAGACATCATATGTCAGGTTAGACCCATTGTATATGATCTATTGATGTTAAACACGTCACCTGGACTGAAAAAAGTTAGCATTTCTGATTGCATGACAATTCTTCCCTTTCAGCAACTCATTTGCTATGTGAAGAGTAATTGAAGTGGTCTGTTAGTGCCTCACTAGCCAGCTGTGCCCATCATGACATAAATAATACATACGACTGAGATAATGATGTGCAAAGGGACATTCCTTCCTCTGTCCTGTAGTCTGCTGACTGTAGAACTCGTCACACATTATATTATTTCTGTTATGCTCTGACTTGTGCCTCAATGTACAGTGTCTCTAGATCCTCACTGCACTGTTCATGCATTTTAGCTAAAGACTTTGGGCATGGCTCTGTGGCAGTCACTGCCCAGGGTGTGGAAGTAGTCAGTCTTCTGAGAAACATGTAGAAAACCAGATCTTCCACTTGCACAGCATAGCTCTAGCTTTTCTTGACGTATGTGCTCCCACGCTCCTCCAAACAGCCAGAGATCTGACCCGCAGCAGGGCAGGTCCAAACCCGTATGAGCACGAGCAGCTCACTGCTTTTCACTATAAGCCTGTCCCGAAGTCACCGATTGAGTGCAGTTCCCCGGGGAGGCATCGGAGAATGTGGAAGGAAGTCCCCACATCAAGGACCTAAATCAGAGTCATGTCAACTCGTCACACCACCCTCTGCAGAATTTGAGGGTTCGTAAGGTTTCCAAGCTGTTTCCTGCTATCTGGCCTTGAATGGCAGAGCCGGAGCAGGGAAGGTTAGGGTCACACTGCTGATGGCAGAGGTCTCAGTCTCCTCTCCTGGTATCTGCTTTCCACTAGGAGGAACCCACCGACATCAGCAAAGCAACTTTTGATTTGCTATAGTACAAGTTTGAGGGGTGCCAGACTCAGTGCCTAACAGTAAATAAGAGCAAACCACAAACGGAAGGTTTCATGACCTGGATAAGGACTTTACTGTAGTGTGCTCTGAGACCTTCAACTCTGTCAAGTCTGGACTGAAGCAAGACAGGAGGAGAGAGGCTCACTTTTCTTTTGGAAAGTGTTCTGTCGTATAAAGAAACAAGTATTAGCTGAACGGCACACATGAACTCCAAGGAGAGAGGTACTGAGCAGCACTTGAATGTCTCCCATTCTGCCTCTTTCTTTGTATTACTCTGTTCTTATTCTAAGTATTTATTTACTGATTATGAGAAAAAACACACGACCTCACAGGACCCTCAGCAGGTGCTCACAGCGTCCACGGGCTCCCCGAACAACCATGGTATTCTCTCCCTGCCTTATTATGGTCCTTTCTTGAATGTGAGAATGCAGAGTTCAGACCTGCTGGAGTATTTGGGGGGATTGCAAGATATAAATAAGCCAGCTGGGGCTTCAACCCACCAGCTTAGCAACATTATATCGTGCTAGTCTTTGTTTTCACTGTATCACCTATTTTTCGGACCAGCGATATAACCAAGTTGTAAACTGCACACCTTACAAATCAGTCTATCCTGACATTGCCGGAGCGTTCATTACAAGCTGTAAAAAAACACTAGCAAGGAAGGTTTCAGTTCTGCAGCCCAATTTTCCATTGCAATAACCCAATTAACTGGTGTGTGTTTGTTTTACAAAGCTCTAAGCTACAATAAACCATGCCGATACACAGGCTGCAGAAAGCTTCGTAATTAGGACAAGGTGTACAAATTAAACCACTCTTTTTAAACTTCAAACCAGCTAACTTCTGACATACTGTACTGCTGGGGCTTCTGGGACTAAACCCAATTAACATCTTAGTATTTTATAAGCATCGTTTTAATTGCATTTGTATGCAATCTTCTCTCCAAGAGCCTTTCAAGGTGCTAGCCCTCGTTCAGATTTTATTACTTTAGTGATTTAAATCTCCTCTATCTGTGCTTCCCGTTAATAATGACTAGTGCTACTTCAAATGCCGGCCCAACATAAAACTGAGCTCTCCAAAGAATTATACTTTAAAACAGTTACATTTAACTTTATTATTACATTTTTAATTTTTTTTCCCCTCTGTTTGAACATTATGCCTTGAACCATTTTTTCGAGCTGTCAGAGCAGTAAGTGCCGGAAGAGTGAATGTTTTACTTCTCGGTGCTTTTCTGTGGCACAGCCTCTTGGCCTACACATGACTTGGTTTGTGCTGCAAAACGTTGTCTTAGAAAAAGAGCTTCTCTAGGAGCAGAGTAACGACTTACATGCTCATTGATTTTCATGATGTGGGGAGCTGGGTGGGAGCTTTAACTTCTTGAGGGGCAGCACAAACCAATCCCTCAGGCTGAGTTGCTTTTTGTCTTTTTCAGGGCAAGACCTGCCCTCCTTCCTTGTCGGTCAGAAGCAAGCCCTGGGAAGCTTTACTCGTGTGAGTAGTTTTACTGACTGTAATGGGATTGCTCAAGTTTGGATGAACTGGGCCTTGATGGGAGCAGTGGAACATTCCATGGAAAATCTGATGTACTCTAAGGAATGCCAATTCCCATCATTATAATTTCTCTCTATAAAATTCTCTCAAGTGCTCTGTTTTTCTTTATGCATCTGCTTCTTTGGAAAATGACCTGCATTTCAAAGATCAGGTAGGATTTGAAGAGAGCTGTAGACACATTAAGTAGTATAACGGAACGCCCTCAGTCCAATTAATAAAATAATATATAAAATGTGTTCTGAGATGCTTTTTCCAGCACATTATTATCCTCTTTCACATTCTTCCAAGAAAGGAGAAAAAGAAACAGGAATGTATTGGATCTTACTAAAATGATGAACTGAATAAAATGTTTATTTTAAAATGCTGGCAGCCAAGTTCAAAATATTTTTCTCTTTGTAAAATGCAACTTAGGGTGAATATCGACTAATGTTACTCTCATTTAGGATTTCTGTTATGTGGATACAAATATTGGTCTTAAAAATGCAGAAGGTTCCTCCTGAAATATTTTGAACCTTTTCACTTGATTGAGTGTCTTGTCAAACAAAACTGGCAGCAGATCTCTTGGAACTGCCTGAATCTATGCAGATACGATTTCTATCATGCCCTTATTATGTGTAGTCCATAATAAGGATGAGCATGTATAAATCATTTCTGGCTGGCACTTAGGATGCAATACTCAAAGGAGTAAGACATTTCTGTCTTCAAATGTCTAGCAATTTCTGATATTATACAGTAAGTCTCCCCAGAACCATACAAGCCTCAATTCCACACAGCCTTCTTATAAAAGAATGAGACTTTCATATCTTCCTTGCAAGAGCCACCAGTGAGATAAGAATTGTGTGGTTCAGATGTGTGCTGTGCTTCAGCCAGGGTGGCTGTACTGAACTTTCATTTGCAAAGCTTCCACTGACAAAATTGTACAGAGATGAAGGTTTTTCCTCTGTCATTCCTATATACAATTGTCTACGAGTAAGCATTATGTTATATATAGTGGATTATATAGTTACATGTTATAGGAATACATTTCCCACGGAATGTTCTTCTATGTGCATGCCTGTAATGTGCACTAAAATGAACACATATATTGTATGAATGTGTTTGTGTTTTCTCGGCAGCAATAATCTAACTAAGATTTGGTATTGTAAAATATTACAGCATATAACGTGATAGACGATCTGAAAAGTTCTAACAAATCATGCCTTCCCCAGATACACAAATGCAGAGAGCTGGTCAAAACTAAAGAAGCCATTTTAAGGGAACAGTATAAAAAGATGTATGTGGTCATTTTCCAGTGCTAGATTTATAGTTACTTTACACTCCAACTCTTTAAAAAATATTTTTCTGCAACATATTCCAAAAAACCCTCTTTCATTTTTTATAGGACTTTCCAGGAGGAAAATATGGGATTTGGGAAACAAATTTTAAAATAATTTGAAACATCATTCTGATCAAATCTTTAATAACAGTATCAGCAGAAACAGACACAGGGAATGCCAAGGAAAATGGATTATGTTAATTAAGCTAACAATTTTTAATGACAAATTTTGTTTCAGGGAGAAAAGGTGATATTTTTTTTTTATTAAGAGCATTTAGTGAAAAATATTTCAACCACTCTATAAAAACATAAAAGACTAGATAGTTTCTACAAAACAGTTCACTGTAGATGATGAATGATATCCTCAGTATTATAGTTGTACATAATAAAATGTTTATTTGTCAGACTTTAATGCATTTTATATCTGATTCATTTATACAGAAATACATATGATATAGTGGAAAGAAATGTGTTGATATTTTACCTGACAGATTCCGATTGTTTCCTAATATGCAAACAACTAGAACTTCTCAATGAAGAGTTTAGATGTTGGGAATCTGAAAAGCAGAGGGCATTTTAGACCAGGAGTTCAGCGTGTGGAGCTGTCAGACTTGATATCCCTGAATTTTAGGTGAATTGGAGTGCCTTGTTCCTACGGAGGTTGCTCTAAAGGGGACTAATGTCTTTTGGGAGCTGAGCTCTAGGGAGTAAGGGGCAAAGAGCAGAAGAATATTTTATGCAAAAGAATCGTCTGTCGAGAGCAGAATAGAAAATTACACTTCTCTAATGACAACCTTTTTGTAAAATACGGGGAGCCATGGGGAAGTATATTATTCTGTTTTCTTTCTTTCTATACAGTGGAAAATAAGAGGTGTCACAGTGAGTTATCATGTGTAGTGACCACTAATGCTCCTGTTTAGTGTACAATTGCCTGCCACATTACACACAATCACATGTGTCATTATTTTATTAACTGGGTTTATATACTGTTCACCTGACTTCACCTAGCAGTGCTTGGCATAATTATAGTAAAAGGAAGAAGCAGCTGGTTTGGCTGAAGGTTGCTTATAGTTCTGTTTTCTGCCCATTTAAAATGAAGGGACCACAGCAAAACAAACCAAAACACACAAAACTCAACTTTACAAAATCTAAAACTTTCTTTAAAAACTGTCAAAGGGCAGATCCAGCACTCATTTATGCCAGTCCAGTGGATGCAGGATTAGACCCCAACCTCCTTTGCCTTCCTTGAAGATTCAGCAGATAGAGCACTTCTTGAGCAAGCCAAAATAAAGCTACCAGGTTCCCACAGCAGCAAAAACTGTCTTTAATGGCACAGAGTGTAACTCCTAGTCCAGTTTTGATAGCACAGTGATAAATAAACGTGAGCAAATTAATTTGCAGTAATTGACAGAACAATTAGCAAAGGTGCAGTTGCAGAGTCTTTATTCCTAGTCACGATGGAAAAGACCCAAAGTCACTTTCAGATCTCAGGTTTAATTTGCAACTAAAAAGGCAATCCTCTGTGTGCAAGGTAAGACAATTTTCTGGGAAGTTACTAAGATACAGCCAATGTGGAACCCAGTAATACCGTTTCTAGAGCTCCTTTTCAGAACAAACCTGCACTTTTACTGCAGTAAGAAATGCTGATAAGGACATTATGGGATTTGATCTACAGTTCAGGCTTCGTGGGACAATGGGAAAAGGAAAAATGAGCCTGACGATGCAATACTTGCTGAGAATCACCATTCAGCTCCTGGAGTGCACGGTGTGAGCATGTGTGTGCTGATGGCAGCTCCACGACCCAGCCACTGCTCCCCTGTACTGTGCTGTGTGATCCACAAAGCACTGCCCCAGCCCGCGAGAGCCAGAGCATCCCCAGCTGCCCCTCGCGAACGAGTCCTCGCTCTGTGAAATACAAAGGAATCTCTTCCCACCGAGCATATGGCTTTATCAGACTTTTAAACACTAGGAACACGGAAGTATCCCAGAAAATGCTGGGAAGCAGAGATCCAGAGCAACTGATGTTTTCACTCCTGTTTCTCCCAGAATTAAATGTGGATGGTAATTTCCACACCACAAAGGAATCTTTTGTGACACATCCAGTTCTAGGGCAACAGTGCTTTGACCACAGCCCAGCTAAGCTGGAGCTCAGTCTCATTTCTCCTTTGAGCAAGTACTACATGTGCAGATACAGAGTTTCCAAGATCTTCTTCAATTGTACTCTCTTTGCTCAGAAGTGTCAGACGCAGCTCCAGCAGTGTTACTGGAGCGTTTCAGACTTCTCTTGAGAAGGAGGCTGAGGAGAGGGACAGGCAAAATGCTGGACAGGAATCAGAGGTGCAGAGGAGGTGAAAAGCCTTACTACAGTGACCTCGAAGGTGTCTGGAAAAAGCAGCAATGGTCAGCGCTACTGATCACAGACTGTATTGCCTAGCAAGAAGCCCTTATCTGCATTTGTCCCAAGTCTCCATTGCCTGGTCATCTGGCTCCTGTTGTGCAGCTCTTGCTTAACAACCACAGTGCAATGCCTCAGCCAAGTGCCCCAGCTCCCCGAGGTGTTGACTGGCTTGTGTTTCCAAGTGTTACTTTAAGAAACCCAGAGAAGTTGAAGTGTGAAAGTTTTATGTTACGTGAGAGAAGAGGTCAGCAGGCATCTCAGTCAGGAAAGAAACAGCAAGTGTGTTTTATTTCCGAAGGCGATGGTGAGAGCTTCAGAGCCGCTCTTTCAGCAAAGGACTTTGTCCTGCAGACAATGGTGCTCTTCAAGAAGGGAAGTGGCAGGGGGAAAACATGAATTTTCAGTCTCCTACAAAAGCTATAGTTTCCAAGGGTCAAGATACTCTTTGGAAAGGTTGCTTCATCCAGTGCTGTTGACTGTGTGCACACAAGGCTCAGCATAAGCTCCAGCTGTCCTCAGTGAGGTGTAAGAGATGGGGTGCCTCTCTCGTGTGACAAGCAATGATGACATTACCTGTTTGACTCTTCAGGCTGTGAAGTGTACTAGTTGGGTTATACAGTTTATCGTGGAGTCAGGCAGAGTAGATAGTCACAAGGTGGTTAACCCATGACTTCCACCTCAGTATTGTGCTACCACCCTTGGAAACGGGAGCTGGCTGTATCAACATTGCTTCAGACTCCTTCATTTAGGGTGAGGAACGGTGCAAGAAAGTGTGTTAGTTTCAGCTGTCTTTGTGGCTAATATCCAGCTTGGAAACAGCACCTCTGATAAATGATCCCTGGAACAGGGGAGGTCAGGCCAGTTAACCTACTCTACTACTATGTTAAGAACTTATGAGACAAGAAAGAGACTGGGCAAGCACACACATCTGTCACAGGCACTCCTGCAGCCCTCTCACTGCACCGCTCTGGTACCACCTCTGAGGTACCACCTCCCATCTCGGCAGGAGTGGAAGAAAGAAAGAAGCACTACCTGCACAATTGTTTCATGGTTGTCTTTTCTTTTAAATGTAGCTCAAATTTCTAACATGAGTCTTTACAAAATAGCAATTCAGTATTTGGAATACCTAACAGAGTTTTTGTGGCTGTTCTCCAAGCTTAACAGGCTCTGCAGGCTGGGGAGGCCTGAGCTTGCTTTCTATGAAATCCTCCCTCCCTCCCACATCATCCTCTTCAGTATCTGTCTGCAAAGGGATTACAGAATACTCAGCTGAATTCACACTGGGCCCGGTCCAACACCCACCAGCCTAATGAACAACCACCTTGCTGCTCTTAGCGGAGGATGGCTCGGCTCGGTTTGAAATGATTTGCAAGTCACTTCATCGTCTTATTCTTGTAGAGGGCACAGCTCATCTGTTGGACAGTGGCAGTCAAGCAAAATACTGTACAGAGGCGATGGCTTTTTTTCCTTCCAATAACTGCCTTCTCTGACATTTCTTGCCCTTCCCTCTTCTGCAGTATGTGCTGGGCATTTGTCACAACGAGCTACTGAACCAGATGGCCCCACGGCTCCCGTCCGTCTGGTGGCTCCTGCGCGCAACCATGACAAAAAAAGTAAAACCAACACG
>NW_009709506.1:0-4133 GCF_000703405.1 Apaloderma vittatum
AAAATCCGGCTGAGCCAACCCAATACAAAATTTATAGAGTATTTCTAGATTAGAGAATGTATAGATTTTCCATTGCTTAATTTACATGTTATTCACGTTACCTATGTTGTATTAGAATTGAATTCTAGAATGAGAATAGGCCAGATGAAATGAAAACACATTAAATTTAATATAATTAAAAATATGTACACTCTTTGTACAACAAATAATTAGTCAGTTGAACTGCTTGTCAAAAGGTACTGTGGATAATTGCCTAATAGGGTGAAAACAATTGGATATATATGACTAATTGTAATATCATGGATAATTGCATTAGCTAAGCTGAAAATGTATAATGGATAAGAATACTCATGATGTGGGATCAAATATAAGCTTACAAGTTTAACAGAGTAGGAAGAAGCATTCCCTACAGGCACGTGATTGCATAATCAGTTATGTTTTCGGGTAGGCATCTATTTTAAGGACAGGAGGGATTGTTACGATTATGTCTTTTGACCTTTGCATAAAAGTGTATGGCAGAATTCCATTCCTGACTCAGTCCTTAGCTGTTTTCATGTATTTGCTTTTAATATTAATTAATTTTTCTTATTTCAATTCCAACTTCTTATTGGATGCTTACTGGAGCCCTTTTTTTGTTATGGACTTTATCTGGAGATAATATATAATCTCACCCTCTTCCAGCTCAGGTAATTTCTATGGCTGTGGTGTAAATACCTTTTAACATCATCCTTGTTAAACAGTACAGTGGTAGTGGTTGGATGTTTTCATTCCAAGAAAATATCCAAAGTTACATATATATATATATGAATGTATGTATACTTCTGTTTGTGAATCAATAGTTTATATCTTTGTGAATCAGTAAAATCTTTAAATTTAAAATATGCTTAAATAGTTTTGAGATATTTTAATTGTCTTTCTTCCAATTTTAAAGTGTTAGTTGCTTTGTAATAAGGAAAAAAATCATTACACTAGAGAAAACCTACTTCTTTTGACTTGTTTAAGAAAACCATATAAGACTATTCCGCCAATCTTTTCTCTTCTTCATAATATTTTGGGATTAAATAGTATATAAAAGTATTTTTTTCCTTGTGAACAGATTAAGCATCTATAAAACTGTGTTGTCAGGGGTTTTTTTTAAAGTAATCCAAATCAGTATTACAGATTTAAAGAACTGTTTCTCCCTATACTACATAATCCATTATTCAGACCAGTTTTGTAGCTCTTTTCAAGGTGTCTTTCTGTTTGTTACCATCTTTGGATACCAGAATTAGACAAATTATTTATCCGATAATTTCACTAATTCCTCCTTATACTCGTGTTCCACTTGTCTATTTCCACCTTACGTTCTTCTTCTATAAAATGATTTTTTTCTCTGTTAGCATTTATTCTGAACTGTGAGAACAGTTTTTTTGTTGCATACATTCAATGATTACACATTATTTTCCATCTGCAAACAGAAATCACACCAATGCTTGTCAATACGGACTGTAGGTCTGACCTGTTGATATATGATATACCACATCTGTGAAAGGTGTGTTATTAACTAGTAGGAAAGGTGTGGCTACTCACTGGCAGTGACCTAGAAATATCCTTCTAAAAATATGAAAGATCTAGTCATTAACTTAGTCTAAATAGTTCAATCTTGCAAGAAAAGTATATTTGGTTTTCAACAGCAGAATCTTCAGCTTAACATTGTATGATATGTTCAAGGCATTTTCAGGAGAATCTTTTTTCCCCAAAGTCCTTTCATTTCTCAGTGTGTCATGTGAATAGGAGACTTTCATAGAAGTGACAGGAAGTGATAAAAAAATCTTTGAGAGTTTCCTGTCCTTAGAAGTCTTATTTCTTTCTATAAAGGAAGTTAGATATATTTTTGCACATGTTAATGAAAACATACTATTTTCATACCATTGGCATCTGTTCAGATATAATTAAGATTGTGTCAGAATTTAGTATCTCATAAAGTGACAAAGATATAGTCAATTCTCAACAGAGACTTGACAAGCAGCATTTCAACTAACATATTTTAAGAACTATTTCCCAAAAAAGGAAAATAATAATTTTTCTAAGAACACTGTTTCATCCTCAGAGATGTCAGGGTACCAATCACAAAGTAGCATATAAAATACAGCTCTTCCTACAGCAGCACTATAGCTCAAAGAGTTTGAGCTATACAGCTGAGTATTGGACAGAGTTTTATTTATGTAGTTAAAACATCTTTGAAAATCCATCTGGGTAGATATCTACCTTGTTCTAAGCAGGAAACAGATACACTCTTAAAAATTCAGCTCTAGGGATTCGTTGTGGTGTCCTTAAGTCCTTATTTGTCCCTCTGCTAGCAGTCAATCTAGGTTATATATTGACTGACTCATTCAGGATCACTTTGAATAAGCTCATGTAATATGGTCTTGCAGAAACAGGCCTCTCCTTTTGAAAAGAAATACTCATTCTGCTGAAGAATGTCCACATCTGTTGGACCAGACCTCTGAGAGATATGATTGGATTTCAGTAGCTCTGCTTTATATTTTTTCTCCCTTATTGATCTTTACTAGTATCTTCTTTCTTCCCTATTCTGTCTACAGTTCTGTTGTTTCTATCTGATTTGATTTTCTCTCTGCAAAGAAAATGTAACTGGACTTTGAAATGTAACCGAACTTTGTAATGTAACCGGACTTTGGCTTTCAAGCTTGGCTCAATTTGTTGAAGGCTGCTACATCATTGCATAAACTGAATTTGAGAGTCTAGGTTTTCTAAATTCTTGGTAATTTGTTAGAGGTGGCAGAATTTGTGTCTTCAAGATACCTTTTATTTTCTCACTCCCTGATTTGTTTTCCTCTGTCTTTTCTTTTGCTCTGTACGGCTTAGACACTAAAACCACACTGAAGGCATTTTTTTTTGGATTTTCTTTCCCTCCCATTGCCTTTTACCACCAGTGTTGTTTTTTAACAGATATTTTCTTTTGATTTAACATAGAATTAATTCTCTTGTTGTCAGAGTTTATATATACTGTTTTAATAAGATTGCCAGATATTGCCCACATTTCTTGTGAGTCATAAAAATATGAAAAACCAAAACAGAAATGAGAAAACTAAGGTGGAGGATGTTTCTCCTTTTTTTTAAAATAGTATTTCTACATCAAACACATAGATAACTATCTATTAATCATAATAAAATCTGAATCCTCAGAGTTAGTTATCTTAGAATACTTAACAATACAGAAAGGACAGCACTGAGCAGCTGTTAAATGTTAGAATACTTTTTGGATATTTTTACATATTTTAGACAAACTCATTCAAGGATCACTATCACATTTATTCAGCTGCATGTAGTCCTATGGGAAGACAGAGAGTATTGTCTCTCTGCATATACGAGGCTAATAACAGACATGGGATCTGTTTAAGAAAATGGAATATCTATAGTTTTCTTATGTCACACATGCTTAGAATGTAACTGGCATAATTATTTAACCTTGATTTCTTTAAAGACAAAAAGGCTCATTAGGATCCTTTGGTCTCCAGACCATTATTCACTTTAGAAAATGTATGTTTCAGTGTAAATTATTTCTCATTGGACCATGACACCGACTCCTGATGCTGATAAATGGTAACTGATTGTTATCTGTAATCTATTAATTTTAAACAGATTCCATCATTTTACACATGTAAGAGAAAAATTAGTCTACTGATCAAATTTCAGCTTGAAATAGATTTTCCAAATGGGATGCAATGCTCAAAGCATGACTAATAATGATATATACATAGATTACATGCAAGTTTTTGACAAAAAGTTCCCATGTTGCATACATATCCTAATTAGAAACCTTTCAGGATTTATACACTATACTTTCGTGTTTCCAATAAGTAGTGTGATTTCTCATTGCATTTCTCAGGAAAGGTTGCAAAATGTGTGAGGAAATAGCATTTTGCTGGCAGTAAAACACCACAGAGGTAAAATTCTGCCTTGGAGAACAGGAAAAATCTCCAAACAGGAAGCATACGCTGGAGGGAAAAGATGCCATCTTTTACACTGTGCTGGTGATACCTCATGTGTCTTCTTTTATTTGCCAATGAGCATTTGACGAGCAAATACTTAGCTTCATCCACTTCTGTCCTGGGTTTGAGCTAAAACCCAGT
>NW_009709507.1:0-4353 GCF_000703405.1 Apaloderma vittatum
CAGCAGCCTGCAGGCATGGCTCCGGGCTGCTGCCGCTTCAGGGAGGGTCTGCAGAGCCCGCGCAGGCAGCGCTGCTGAAGGTGTGGGCCCTGGGAGGGAGGCAAGTGCTGCCAGCCCTGGCTGCCAGGCCTCTCTCGCGCATGAGGCATGAAGAGTAAGTGGTTGCCAGGTATCGTGCTGTTGTTGCTGGTTATCTCTATCCAAGGTTTAATGGTTACCCAACAAATTGGTTTTTGGATAGAATTTGCCTATTACTTCAAGATCACATGTGTTCACTCCCAGTATGTGGGTGTATAACACATCTACTCTTCTGGTAACTGGTAAGACTAGAGCCTGTCAGAGTTTCCTTTTCCCTTTCTTGGCCATGTGCTTGCAACTGTTATGGAAGAGGTGTATCAACATAGTAACCAAGTTTCTTAGCTCAAAACCTCTTATCACAGATTTAGTATCAGTTTGACAATCTTTAAGGAAGAACTTCAGGTATTGTTGAACTGTTTGAGGTTTTTGATTTCAAGCTGTTCTTTTTCCATGAGTAAGCTGTTAGTGTGTGTATACATACACATAAACACTGAAAGATCAGGAAGTATCGCCTCCTGATAAAATGATTAGTTGGATGAAACTGCCGGTCAAAAACTGCACCAATTCTCTGGCACTACTTTGTTTATCAGATGACACCTGAATAATTGAGAACATTTCAACACAGTTATTTCCCAAGGTGTATCAGAAAGGAAAAATGCAGTGGTGGTTGCTGCCTCAGATACAATCATCTTTGCTCTTTATAGATCCACTTTGGGGTCCTGACACACACTCACATATTTGTGTTAGCAGTTAAAGTAATTTTAACACGGAAAACAATTTTATCATGATTGGTGGTTTTTTGAGTTTTCTGTTTCACTAGCTCAGCTGATGAGCAATTTCAATGCAATCATTGAAGACAGGCTCCTGAGTACAAAAGGAGCAGCTCAGTAACAAGATAATACATTCTGCCCATGTGCTAGCAATTTGCTTCTTTTACATAACTGGGGAACACCTGTCAAAGCTACAAAGGAGAGCTAACACATGGGAAAATGAACAGATTTTATCTTTTCATAAAAGCACTTCTTAGGCTGTGTACCAGTAAAAACTGGATCTCCTATTCTTAGGCTTTCACTGTGCTGCCTTCATTTCTTGTAGGTGTGCCAGGGTCAAATTGCATAAAGCTTTAGAATGTTTCTGTTCCTGGAGCTTTGATGTGTGGTTGAGAAATCTAATGTGTGAGGTGTCCTTGTTAGAGAGCAGCTGTTTGATCTCCTCCTGGTTTGCATCAAACTATCCTCTGTGCTTAATTTGACATTGTCAGCTGCAGATTCAGGTAAAGCAAGCAAGTCTCTTTAAGACCAACCCATTACACTTTTATGTTGCCATCTTAAAAACTGGGCAGCTTAATATAGAGCTGCAGTTGTGTTTCAAACTTGTCACTGTGATAATCTTCTTTTAATGTGCTGATGTCAAGCTGCTGGACAGAATGCTGGAGAGTGTATATAGTGAGTAAAGATGGATAGCCTGTATCTCAAAACTCAAAGATCACACTGACCCACGCAAAGCCCACTTAATGCAAAGAAAATAAATCATGTGATAGTGCTTGGAGCGGATGTGTCCAAGCTACAGAACTGTTTTTCCTTGCTGAATGACTATGAAAGAGTAGAGACCTTCATAATTAATACTGTTTCATGAAGTGTCAGTTTACTTTTAGAGGAGAATAGTTACCAGTGACATATATTTATGGTGCCTGTTGTTGAAAACAGCATATGTCTGTGAGATGATTAAGACATTTAGATACTATACCATGACAGTAAAATTTATCTGCCTGGAGGAGAAACAGAAAACACGTGTGCACTTGAACATGGATCAGCACGGTAACTCAGGACCTTCTGATTTTACATTTTTCCTCTCTGATTTTATGTTTTTCCTCACTTGTTTTCTTCTGCATTTGATTTTAAGGGTGAGTAAAGTTATCACCCTAGCTCTGCTCTTGTATGATTTCTCTTCATAGTACTTATGTGTGAGTGACTCATTATTATTGCATTTGCAGTTGTTGGCTGCATTTTTGCAGATGATGTATAATTTCTTTATCAGTAGCTATCTTCTCATCTTGCTTATATTACTAGAAGCCACACCGTCACTTGTTCTAAGTAAAAATATTTCTTGCATTGTATTACAGGTAAAATAAAATATTTACAATTTATTTAATTCATCATATCGGACATAGTTTCATCTGGTTACTTTCCCGAGATTGAATCTGAATTGCATTTTAAGAATTTTCTATTGTGCATTTTGTCTAAGAAGTTAATAAAGTCTTTCAGACTCTACTACAGATGAAATCTGTTACTGAATGTAACATTTATTTCATATAAGCATGCTTATATAGGAAAAAATTAATATCATGTCTCATTTTCAAAATAATTTTGAGATCAAAGGGCAGAAGTCCATTTCCCTGCCTGGAATTTCAAGTCTGTGTCTCCAGCATACATTGTGCTGCTCACAGAACTCCCTCTTCACCTCTCACAATCAGCATTTTTGTTGTCTGCTGGTTATTTGTGTTTTTCAGGATCCATATGTTCTGTCTTTTGTCCAGGACTTTTATATGATGTCATCTTGGGCAACAATTTATCTTTTTTTTTCTTTTTTTGGTTGTGTTTTTTCCCTGTTAAAAAAAAGTAATAATTCTTTTATTTAGTGTTAATAGAATGTCTTAGATTCTCATCTGCTTCTTGTTCATTTGGGATTGTTGGTAGATAACAGTTGTTGGCAGCAGCCAATTCCCCAGCTTAATGTGTCAGCTGATTCAGCTTCAGCAAGAGGGATTCAAGCCCTTCCCTACTTTTCTGTAACATTTTATGGGGCTACCTTAATTATCAGAGAAAAAATGCTGACATGTAGGACTACTAAGGTAATGCTTAGAGTGAAAATCCAAACCTAGAAGTAATGAGGCCTAGTGTTAATTGCATACCTCCTCTAAAGTTAGAATGGCAATGGAAGTTATTGTTAAATGTTCAAAAATAGCACCTTAGGAACTGCCATGTGCTTTTTAGTCACTATGTGGTAATACAGACGTCCAAGACAAAGTAAAAGTAACTTCACAGAGCAATTTGAAGTGAAAAGCAACAGAGAAATGTACTCAGGCTGACATACTTAAGGCAACAGAAAACTTTCACGGTCAGTTTCACACTCATTGAAGAAGGGAAAACAGACATATACTGAACAAAGGATGGCTGTGGAAGTAAAAAAATATCCCCAAATCCTGGGAAACCCCCAAGTGTACACACTAATTGACTTGGACATCCCCTCGGAGAGGGGATGAACTACATTTAAGACCTGTGGTAAAGGGCATTTTGATCTAACAGGCAACCCCTCAGACCTCTGTGAGAATATATCAGTAAAAACTTGAAACAGGCTCTTTCTGAAGACAGGGTGGATTTGGTCCCTTTTTTTCTTGTAGCAATTCAGTGCGTACAGCTGGAATCAATGGTTAAGTGCTTTTATTCTAAATACTGCTAGAATTTTGTGAAAGAGTCTTCTGTTGTCTCATATATCACCTATCCCACAGTATGTACAATCGTGTGTTCATACCATTTTTCCAGATGAGTTTAAGTGACTGAAAATGCTAACCTTAGTATTCTATATAAAAGCATCAGTGTATTTTATTATGAAGGTCTAAACTACGTTTGTGTACAGAAAACAGTGACTGAACTCATAAATGCTGTTATGGAATTTATGCTGTGAGGATACCCACTTGGGTAGATTATTTTTGGAAAAATTAGTTTCAGCTGTCTTCAGTGTCAGGTCAAGATCATATAATACTTTGATTATTGATCAAAAGGTAGTCCTGCAGCCACTGCTACCTAGTTCTTTGTACTGGCTGCAGGATATTCAAACACCCATGGCAGGGACTCAGGCTGCTCAAATAATAGTGTAAAAACTCACAAGGCATAATCTCTGCACAGATATTGCCACATAATACACCTGTCCTACCACAATTTATGAGGAAAATCAGAAATACTTATTAGCAATGCCCCAGCTTACATGCACATATTGGAAACATTTGGTTAGAGAGAGGTGTTGCCAGACATTACTAGAACAGACTTCTGCTTTCGGACCAGTTCGATGTGAGGCATATTTGTCATTTTATGTATTTAATGAGAAGTCACCAGCACTGTGCGGATTATTGTGAATGCTTCAGAAAGACTGGAGAAATAGAATCTTACATGAAGCATCCTGTTGTTTAGGTTTTGCTTTTGAAAATGCAAGGAAAATGCAAGCAAGGAAATAAAAGGATGAAATAAGAAAAAATCAAAAAAAAAAAGGAAGAAAAAA
>NW_009709508.1:0-4239 GCF_000703405.1 Apaloderma vittatum
GAGGAAAATCTTTCTAGGAAGAAGAGAAAACTGCTGGTCTAGACCACCCGTGGTCAGTGATGGGATGTTTTTCAAGAAGAGGTTAACAAGAATGCGTCAAGGAATGCTCAGGACAAGCAGAAGATTTTGCCTGGAATCACCAGACCCCTTAGACTCCTTGGAAGCAGAGTCCCAAACCCCACGGGCCGCTGATGTGTTGAGCCCCAACAGCAGCTCACAAGCCAACAGAAAGTCATCCAAGGGTCGGATGAGCCTTGTTCCCTGCCCTCCCCTTGCTCAAAGCCCTGTGACATCAGCACTGGGCTCGGGCAGTTGCTTGGGTGACTCTTTTGCAGCCATCTCTTGGGCTACTCCCACCATCTCACACAGCCTGGTGACCACCAGTGGTGTTACAGAGGGCTATGCAGCCTCTTGAAGACCCAGCCTGATCTTCTCAGCATGATGTGTAGGTCCACAAACCCTTTACGCCAGCACCCAGCTGCTGAGTGAACTTGCAGACGCAGCCCTGGTTACAAGGGACTCTCCTCCCAACCTTTCGCTTGCTCTGCTCTCCTCAACATCCCCTCTGGGTTGAGCTTGTTTGAAGATGGACTCAGTGCATCCATCCCAGTGCCTGGTGTTCATCATAAACATATTTTCTGGAGAAGTCCAGGCAAGTTGATTGGGAACTCCTCAGCATGGTAGCCTCCACACTCAGCTTCACACATCCCCACTGAAGCTGCTCACCTTCCAACTCATTGCACATCTCCACTGAAGCTGCTCACCTTCCAACTCATTGCAAGTCCTTGGAGAAAAGCAGGATGCAATGAGGCAAATTTGTCATGTCTTCATGAGCTGCTTTTTGGAGATGCCCTTTGGGCACAAAGAGAGTGTGAACAACTTCTTGTGATGTTACAGACTCAAGGCAGTCACCCAAACATATGTGGCCAGATCCGCCTGAGATACACATGAGACCAACGACATCCCAAGACATCCCAATGGGCTGTCCGGGATGGCAAAAGGTTTGTGGGAAATCCATGGCTTTCTGGGCTGGCAGATGGAATCTGAGGGCATCAGGAATGGCAATAAACACCTACCTGTGGGATCCGGATCACAACCTGGGGTCATCAAATAACTACATTTGGCCTGAAAATACTCCCTTGAGTTCCCCAGCTCCTGGTTCAAATGCAGGCAGGTGGTTTTGAGAAACTATGACTGCATTCTTCTTTGGCTGCTCAAAAATAGACAGCAAAAAGACACTCTGAAAAGCAAGTCCTCTTGAAACATCCCCGGGCAGGCACCGCCTGCTCACCTTCACCTTGCTCAGAGCTATGTGGCCCACAGACGCCGAGCAAAGCCGCAGAGATGAGCTCATCTCTCACCCCGTTTTGCCAGGCATCGTGGTTTTGCATTTCAACTCAGTGCTTTGCCGCTCCGACCTCCTGGAAAGCGAACCTCCCGTTGTACCCTATGATTCATGTCGCATCCTTGAATAATTCCTCTCTTCTTCATTTTTTCCTCAATTTTTTAGAGGAAAAAAAAAAAAAGAAAAAAGGCAATGTTTGTACATCGTCTTGGCAGACTGTGGCTCCCAGCCGCAGACCTCAGCAGGACAAGTCGATTATAGATTTCAATTCCGTTATCTCCCTGGATGCCTGTGCCCGTGACTCACCTGTGATGCCTCTCACCCTTTTGCTGCTCAGAATACGAATGCCAGAAGGGTCCCAAGTGCTGCAAGAGCCAAGGTCTGTTACCCAGCTTGTGCACGACTTGCCCTTACCGTAAGAGATGAGGAGTCCCTCTCTTCCCCACCCAACAACCGTCCCCTTCCCCCTGCTCTTTCCCAGGCTTTTTAGCTCAATCCTTGGCTGCCCGAGCAAGGATGAACCGCTGCCAACCGCGTGGACTGATGCCTAGTTTCAGACCGTTTGGAAGAGAGATGAATTAGGGTTTTGCCCTTCATATCTGTGCACAGTTAAATACCCGATGCCAGCTCCAGATGACATGAACCACCGTGGCCAGAAGCCACCGCGTTCCCGGCAAGGACTCTCACGTAGCCAGGGTTGGAGAAGGGACGTGATCTGGGTCACAGAATCCCACGGATGAGCCATCTGGATCGCTGAGCTGGGCACAGGAAAGGGTCAGGTCCAGCCCTGCCTGTAGCTGTGGTCCCAGGACAAAAACTCCAGAGCTGGATGCGAGGCAGTGGGTGGCCTGTCTGGTGCAGCCAGAGATATCAACAGCGAGTTTTAAGAGAGCAGCTCCATCCTTTCATCCTTCCCAGCAGTTATGGGGACACAGTGGTCCCAAAGGCCAAACGATAGCCAAGAACTGGCTGAGCCTGTAGAAGATGACGCTTGCTAGCTCCAGGACTGGAGATGCCGGTGTCCAGAGATTATCTCCTGTGACACTGGTTTCTCCTCTGCTTTGTTCCATGGTCCTGTCCCCAATGGTTTCCCACACTATGTGCAGCTCTGAAGACTTGGAGATCCTGTGTCCTCTGGCAGCCCAAGCACACTCAGCTCTCAGGAGAATAATTCCATTTAGGAAAAGCCAGAAGGGAGCCTGAGCAATGATCTTAGAGTAGTGGCCCCTGCTCCAGCTTTGAGCAAAAGATGATTTCAGCTCAGGGTCTGGACCAGATGCCTCTCTAGGGGATTTCCTTGAGCACTTCTTCCTTGGAGGAGAGGATTTCTTCCCTGTGAAACCACTTTGGCTTTCCTCCTTCACAAGGGCTCTCCAGGGACAACTACACTCCCTTTCCTCCCAGGATTTCCCTCTTCTCTGCAGAACATCCAGCACTTGGATGCTCCTGTGAGCAGATGGTTTAATCTCTCCATCACCAGGGCCCTTCTCAGCCCTGACAGCACCCATGCCAATCCCAACAGCACCCATTCCAGCCCTGGCAGCACCCATCCCATGTACTTTCCTCCAGAAAGTCCCTTATAAAAGTCATCCAGGGCCCCAGCCAGTGTGCCAGGACAAAGACTTGGTTGAAAAAAACTCTGGGAAGTGAGCTGAAACCCCAGGTTCTTGTGACAACAAAGAAAACAATTTGAGAAATGGGGTTACAATCCTCAGCTCCACAAGCACCATGATGCATTTCACTGCTGGGGTTTAGGGGAAGACGCTGCAGCCTCCGCCTCTGCACTTTCCCAGCCATGAGGTGGGACAAGGTGGGCTTTTTTCTTACAGCTTCTCTCGCTGGTATCTCCTGGGAGGTCAAAGAAATCTCTCTGGTGGGACCTCTGCTTCCCCAGAGATAACCAGGATGTGCTTGATGTGAAGCAGCAATCAGTGTCATCCCATTTTTGTGGCACTGCTTATGCCAGCCCTACTTTATCTCTCTTCTATCCCATCCCCCTGTTGCTCATAAAGGAGCAGTGGTGTGATCAGGATGATGCTGTTCTTCCATGCTGTGACCAAGGAGGAGCTAGAGGTGATCTCACTCAGCTCATCGGTCGTAGGAGTTTGTAGGGTCTCAGGATAACAAAGGAGGGCTCCTCACATCCTCACGACATAGAAACCAAAAATCACAGAATGGTTTTAATGGGAATGGACCATCAAAGACCATCCAGCCCAACCTCCATGATCAGGTTGCTCAAAGCCCCGTCCAGCCTGACCTGGGATGTTTCCAGGGACTTCTACCAACTCCCTGGGCAAGCCTGTGCCAGTGTCTCACCACCTTCGTCGCAAAAAATTTCTTTTTATCTAATCTGAGTCTGCCCTCTTTTCGTTTAAAACTATCACCCCTTGTCCTGTCTGTGCAAACTCTGCTAAAATGTTCCTCCCCACCTCCAGCCTATCTCAGATGTCACCCAGGACTTTTCCCAAAGCCCAGAGACCTTTCCCAAAGCGCCGGAGTCGGGTGCCAGCAGCGACTGGTCTCCCGGCAGGTGCCGAAAGCCTGTGTGCACTGTAGGCTTGGCAGGGGAATGGGAGCTTGGCAGCAGCTCACAACTCAGCTCGACCTCAGCCAGCCAAACAACCCTGTTGTTATTGCAGCTTGCTGGGCTTTACGTAAGCCTGGCACGGCCCCGGAGAAATCTTCTTGGCACGAGGAGACAGAGGGACTTGCAGGCACTAGGGCAGACCACAGAGCACCCCCAGGCTGCTGAATCCCACCCATTTTGGGGTATCACTGCTACATTAGAGGTCCTGGCAAAGCAAAAGATGCTGCTCTGGAGTGCACGTGCAGCTCCCTGAGTGATGCTGAGAGCACAGAGCTGAGGGGCCACAGCGGCTGACTCCATGCCAAGA
>NW_009709508.1:4270-11649 GCF_000703405.1 Apaloderma vittatum
ACGAGGGGTGGCAGCCCCTCTGGAGCCAAGCTCAGGGAGGGAGGTAGAACATAGAGCAGGCTATAATCACGGCCAAACCCAGGCTGCACCTCCTGCTCACCCACCCCAGCTCCATCCCACCCCAAGGAAGGTTCTATGGGCTGGTGCAGGGGCAGCTTCAAGTGGAACAGGATGGATCACCAGTTGTTTTGTGGGCAGAAATGATACTGTTCCAGCTACGCATGTGGTGGGACCCCATGCACATGTCAGCTGCACGCGTAGGGACCACGGTGTGGGCCTGTAGGGTAGGCAACAGGTAGGTGGGGTGAGCACAGGCAGCCCCACACTGGGCACCAGCTTATCCCGGATCCTGGCGATGGGAAACAAGAAACATCCCTGAGGGATCTGCTAAAATAACAGACTCATTAAGGTTGGAAAAGTCTTCTAAGTTCGTCAAGTCGTCCCATCAGCCCAACACCACCACGACCACTGAATTATGTAGGGGTAACCCAAGTCCTCCCGCATCCTTTTCTGGCTGTACGCGTGGCACGGAGAGATACCCAGCTTTGGGTTTTCAGTCAGAGGAATCCAGATAGGGTGTTTTGGTCCCAAAACGATATGCTGCTTTGTTTTGGGCTGGGAAAACTCCTTCCAGGCAGCCTGCAATGCTGCAGAGGCAAAACCAGGCCACCCCCGCGCCCGGGTTATCAGCTGCTTGCAAAGCTCTGCCTTGGCAGGTTTCTGAGCGCGGGGTTGTTGCCTTTGTGTGTCACTTAAAATCAGAACAAATGCTGGGTTTTCGTTGTTTTGACTGCATTGCTCTATATTTACATTGCTTTTAGTTTATTAGCATTCTTGGTTCTGTCTTTCTGTGACAGCAGAAGTATGTACTTCAAATGAATCACAACATGAATTTGGGAAAGTTTTCTGGTGGCTTCCAGTTTTCCGTCGGTTTGATCTCGTGTCTCGGCCCGTCAGAGTGTGTGCTCTTAAAAAAGCACTCACAAAAGAGAATTCCTCTGCTTGCCTGCCCTGCCAGAGCATGGGACGCGAAAAAGCTTCAGATCAGCTCTGACGAGTCCTCCCTTGCCCCATTTTGAGCTGAATAACTTAAGTTCGCTTGATCTACTTAAATAATTGTAGTTTTGTCGTTTCTGTAGCCAGCTGAATGTTTTACGTCAGCTTGGAGTCCAGCAACTTGTCTCCCTCCATCATCTAGAGCAAGAAATCAGCATCTTGGGGGATGGGTTCATCTCATCCGGGTTTAAACACGATGCAGAGGACGTGCTGAATCACCCAGGTCCTTCTGACGGACGTGGGTTTGGGAGCTCTCCAAGAGACAAATAACCTCCTGGAGAAGAGATGATCTAAGCAGCTGCAAGCAAGGTCTGCTCTGCCTGGCACCGCTGGATCCAGGAGAAAACGTCTGTCCAGAGTTTTCTCGTCCCTGCAGGACCTGGGCTGGGAAGGTCCACCATGCCTGGAGGGCTGGGGTCAGCAGAGCAGCTCCGTGATTTATCAGCAGGGTTCATAAATGAATGCTGAAATGTGCAAGCTTGTGCCAGGAAAAACTTTTTCCCTTCAAACTATTAAAGAAAAAAGAAAGTTTATTACATCTTTGTACTCCTCACCCATGTGGTCACCTTACCCCAGGGTGGGATCAAGCAGCCTTGACAAGACCCTTACCCATAAAAGCATCACAGCAGAAGCCAGACCAGCATTGCTGGGCTGGAGCAGGGGTCTGTGGGGTGGATTGATCCTCCAGTACCCTGAAGGCAGAGCTCTGCATCTCATCCAGGCCACCTCTTCTCTGTTTTCCCCAGGAAACAGCTTAGGGAGGGCTCAGATCCCACGTGCTTTGGCCCAGGACCTACCCAGTGCTGGGATATGGCAGCAGCATCCTGCAAAGAAATTTCTAGCAGGGACCCAGGGCTGGTTTGTTGGGAGATTCGCTGTGTGTGAACATGGGGGATTTCAGATTAGACTTGCTACTCGCTCCTGTCCCTCTTCCCTCTGAGGTTTTTCTGTGGTTTTGGCCATGCTAGAGGAGGCCAACACTCCTCTGTTGATGATCTCCAGCTTCCCAGAGATGCCAGGGAGGAGCCTGTTTGCAGGGCAGGGTGTTACCTGCATTTCCCAGGACTGGCCTCCCTGGCTCCTGCTCCTGCCACTGGGAACCAGTTAACTCCCAGCATGAGGCCCTAAGATGGACTTAAAGAAAACCCCAGGTCTGAAGAACATCTGGGATGAAATCACTCTCCTGAGATTTTTCAGCACGATGTGGGTATTTTGGAGTGTGCTTTGGGATACCTGCAAACCGTGGAAGTGTCCAGAGAGGGGTAGGGCTGTTCCGCTCTTGTCCCGATCTGGGGTTATCCTCGTTCTCTGTGAACTGAGAGAAAATCCTGGACCAGATGAATTTTTGACCCCACTCAGTGCTGCTGCCAGGAAGCTTTCCCTTTCCTGTTACTTCTAGATGTCCATCATTAGGCTTCAGAGTTAACAGGTTCCCTCTTCAGCCAAGGAAGCCACAGGAGTTGCCAGAGCAAGGGAATCTGAGTTTCCTTTCGGCAGAAGAGGGTGGACAATTTGAGGGAGCAGCACACTTGGCAGTTTTGGGGTCTGTTACCGAAACTTTGCAGCTTGCCCCAAGGTAGCTGTTGTTTCAACCCGCGTGTTATTCCCGGTGTTCGGAAAGAAGAAATTCACACCCCAAATTACCCGAAGTGATGCTTCCCTCCGCTGGTGCCGAGATCTGCTGGCCACAGCCCAAGGGCTGGCAAGCTCTGCTGCTCTGCAGCCCCACGGGCAGAGAGCTCTGAGCTCAGCCAGGGATCCCCCAAACTCCCTGGGTGCTCGGGTGTTGATAGGAGAAGCTGGGCTGAATGGTAAAAGCAAGGGGAGGGGGGGGTGTAAAAAAAAAAAAAGTAAAATAAATATATCCCCAGAAATACAAAAACAACGCTGCTGCTCTCGCTGAGCCCGGGATCAGACCTCCGTGTTCCTGATGGGTGAATAACTTACAGCAAGACGATGTATTTATAGCATCTAGCTCATGAGTTTTTAATTAAAATTCCATTTTCTTTTGCTCCAGATGGCACGAACAACCATTTTGGTGTTTTCTTTGGGTTTTTAAGGGATCATGCGGCTCTTGCCGGGACAGGTTTGTTTTGGGGGTGCAGAAACAGGGCTGGGGCGGAGTTGGTCCTCATGTCCTGCACAGCGCGTCGGCCACCGATACAGATTTTCTAGGGTGGAGGAGAAGGCATCTCTCTCCCCCCTCACCTCTGCAGACAAGTGTCAGGTCCTCGGGGACCGCATCCATCCAGCCGCCGAGACGGGGAGAGCAGCTTGCAGGGCAGGAACGGCTTCACGTCAGTAAAAATCAGATCAGGAAACCAAACCATTTACCGGAGCTAAATCGAGCTGGCTGGAGAGGCTGATGATGCATCAAGGAGCAGCAATGCCAACGAGATCAGGGTGGGTGGGTGCCACCGCTGCCCCGGGGTGGAGGGCACCCCACCACCCCCACCGTGATGCCCACCTGGGGTGTTGTCACAGATTTGCACGGCCACTTCCCAGCCCTGGAGGACATTGTGGACACTCTTTACCTGCCCGTGCCTGCAGCACCTAAGGGTCCCAGGGAACTTTGGAGCAACCTCATGGTGTCTATCAAGCCCCTCTCCAAAATCTGGGCGATGACGGGCTGCTTCAGAGGCTTTCCTTGGGAAATAATCTGTCAAAATAATGAGCTGGTGCAGGAAAAGTTCTCGCTTCACAAGGCTGGCGATGTTGGCCTGAAGGAAGGGCAAAACCAGGAACTCCTAAAGCCAGTGATGCAAGGATGTGGTGAGAGGAGAAGACCAAGTTCAGGTCCTTGTTTTGGGTGTTCTCCTTGCAGGAACCCTTCCTGCAGCCTGCACCCCTCCTCAGACCTGGCCTGATCTGAGTAGAGAGTGACTGGAGGGGGAGGAGGTGGCCAAGCAATGCCCCAGGAGATGCAAACCAGGAGAGCTCTTGCTCTCCAAGCCCTTTCCAGGTGCATATGAAGAGCTTGGGATTACTGGTATAAGAGAAGCACCAACCTCAGCCCAAGGTTAGGAAGCACCAAGAGGACTTTGCATCTTGTTTCTGCTGTGCAGCTTCTTTCTGCATGAAGGAGAGAAACACCTCGTGGAAACCTTCTGGCTGGGTCGTTTTATAAAGATATCCAAGCCCTGTGTTTTGTTAGCAAACACACTCGGTCATGCAGTGTGGAGCAGGGTGATGCCACGACCCCCGGGATTTCTATGTGAACCTCAGCAGCAGGAACAGGTGAAAAATACAGCAGAAGGTCTGCAGATGATGAAGTGGGGCTGTGCAGCCTTACCTGTCTTGGGGAACATGCACCAGGTGAGGTGTTGGAGTCTGGATCCAACGGTCCCACCTAGCTTCAGACACTGAGGTCTTCTGCAGGATACTCCCAGGTTATGCCAGGGGTCAAAACACCCAAGAAAGGAAGCAAAGGAAGCCCAAGAAAGCCAGACTTAAAGTCAATTTTCCACCTGGGCTGTGCAGCCAAGACAGACCAGGGCAGACTGCAGGGTCTGGCACTCAAAGAGCAGGACTAGCTTGGGCCTGGCTCCACCACTCCTGTTCAGCTGTTGTTTCCCAAGTTCGTTTCAGAGCTGCTGACAAGAGATGTACAAAGGTCCATCCCTCTGCCCTGGGGTCTCACAGGAACCTTGGTCATCGATCTGCCTGGAAATGCCCTTCCATCCCATCTCTTCTCCATACATTCCATGCCAACCCATCCAGCCTATCCCATCCCAACACATTCCATCCCAACTCACCCAACCCCATCAACACATCCCACCCCACGCCAACCCATCTCATCCTGCCTTAACACATCCCAGACCAACACATCCTATCCCAATGCATCCTATGCCAACATAGCCCATCCCAACCCATCCCTACCCATCCCATCCCAACACATCCTATCCCAATGCATCCTATGCCAACATAGCCCATCCCAACCCATCACATCCCAACCCGTCCTTTCCCAAAGGCCATTGTTCTTCCAGCCTGCCCAACACCTGGTTTGCAAAGAAAGATGGGTCACACAAGGTTCTCTCCAGCAGTGGGGAAGGCAGGGAGGTACCCAAGCTTCTCAGTGCGAACTGCCCCTCCTGTGCCAGTCGCCACGCAGGAGACCTGGGGATGCAAGGGCTGCTGGTGCCCACCATCCCTTGCTCAGGCCACACTGAGAGAGCAAGAAGGGAGGACCTGCAGGGACGAGGTGCCCTGGGAGACCCAGGACAAGCAGCTATCCCCACAATGTCCTTTCCTTTGGGCAGTTTTCCTGAGTCCCACTTGCAGAACTCCTGTCTAAGGAGGGCAGTGCTGCTGGAGGAAGGGCAAAACCAAGAACGCCTAAACCCAGAGATCCAAGGATATGGTGAGAGGAGAAGACCAAATTCAGGTCCTTGTTTTAGGTGTTGTCCTTGCAGGGATCCTTCCTGCAGCCTTCACCCTGCCTCAGACCTGGCTGGTTTGAGTAGAGAGCTACCAGGGCAGGAGGAGTGGGCTGAGCAATGCCCCAGGAGCTGATGGTCCCACTTCTGAGGAGCCAATGGCTCCCCCTCTTCCCCAGGGGACTCGGAGTCTGGCTGTTGGGGCAGAAATGCATTAGGATCCTGTGAAGACAAAATAAAAAGCCTTTGGGGAGTGACTCGGCAGCACAGCCGGAAGAAAGACAGCATAGTTTGCTTTTTAGGAGGTCTTTTTTGTTTCTTTTTTTGTTTTATTTTATTTTATTTTTGGCAGCTGTGATGGCAGCAGGGAGGGAGTAAATGGTCTTGCTCGAGCTCGGATGCATTTGTGGCTTTCAAGAGGTAGAACTGACCGGAGTTTGAGAGTCTCTGCGCCGTGGAGGGCGTGAGTCACAGCCAGGCAGGGGCTGTAGAGGGGAGGGAGGGAAGAGGGAGGTGATGCAGCTCCAGCTGGGAGCTAGAATGGAGGAGCTAGGATGGGAGAGCTGGGAGCTGGGGTGAAAGAAGAGGAAGCTGGGACAGGGGAGCAGGTTTGGGGGAGTAAGACACAGGGATGGAGGAGCAAAGAGTAGGGATGGAGGAGCAAGGGTGGAGGATCAGGGCGCTGGGATGGAGGAGAAAGGTTTGAAGAGCAGGCAGATGGGAGAGGGGAGCAAAGGAGCCGGGATGGAAGAGCAAAGGAGCTGGGATGGAAGAGCAAAGGAGCTGGGATGGAAGAGCAAGGTTGGAGCGAGGTGCTGGAATGGAGAAGCATTTGAAGACCAGGGTGCTGGGATGGAGCAGAAGGGTTGAAAGAGCAAGACACAGGATGGAGGAGCAAGGTGTTAGGATGGAGGAGCAACGTTGAAGTGGCACGGCACTGTGATGTAGAAAGAGAGTGATAGAACAGATGAGAAGGGTTGGAGGAGCAGGGCACTGGGGTGGAGGAGCAAGGAGATGGGTTGAAGAAGCAAGGTCGGAGGAGCAGGGTGCTGGGGTGGAGGAGGGTGTGAAGAGCATGGTGCTGGAATGGAGGAGCAGGGTTGGAAGAGAAGGACACAAGGGTGGAGGAGCAAGGTGCTGGGATAGAGGAGCAGGGCTGGAAGAGCAGAGTGCTGGAATGGAGGAGCCGCTGCCCAATCCAAGGCCCCATTGTGTGAGCCTTCACCAGTCTGATGCCAGAAATGAAGATTTTCTCTCACACCCTTCTTGTCCTCACTCCAGGCAGAGGGAGTCAGGCAGATCCCATCTCTATTTCCCTTCCTTTGGCCCCTTCTAACACCATCCTCTTCCTCTCAGTGGTACCTGGAGTGGCTGAGGGGATCCAGCGACCTGGGAAAGGATCCAGCACCTCTCCCCTCTCACTGAGATGCTCTCCTTCTCCATTTTCTCTGGAGGTAGAGAGATCAGTCCCTTTCCAGAGCCAGAACTCACCCATCCAGGATCTTCAACCCTGGATCTGGCAGCAGGAAAGTGCTTCAGCTCCCTGCCTGAGCTTGGCAGGAGGCTTGAACCCCGCTGCAGGGTGATGGATGGGATGTGGTCTGTCCTGTCTGGGCTTCCTGGATGAGCGCTGGAGCAGCACAAGGGAGACAGAGAGCCCTGGCAGGCAAACTGAGCATCTTTTTTTGCAAGAGGCCAGCTAGCCAAGGTTCCCAGTCTGATGCTCAGCATTGCTGGTTTCCTAAGAGGTCCCAGAGCAGGCAAGAAGCTGCTGGCAGCAGAGAACAACGACCAGAGATGCTCCTGTGGGTCATTTCAGAGACTCAGAAGGGAGCAGCAAGCATTTCAGGGAGTGAAGAGCTGCTGGCTGCTCCCCAGAGGAGAGGTCGCCTCTGCCTTTTCCCCAGCCTGCCCGGTGGGCGATGCAGCAGCTGCTGGCAACAGCTT
>NW_009709508.1:11730-13443 GCF_000703405.1 Apaloderma vittatum
CCCCCCCCCCCCCCCAGCCACAGCACCCCCTGAGCTGCAACGCCCCATCAGCCACAGCATCCCTGAGCTACAGCATCCTGTGAGCTACAGCATCCCATGAGCTACAGCACCCCATGAGCTACAGCACCCCGTCAGCCACAGCATCTCTGAGCTACGGCATCCGTTGAACTGGAACACCCTATGAGCTGCAGCACCCTGCCAGCTACAGCACCCCGTGAACCACAGCAGAGCATCAGCCACAGCATCCCTGAGCGAGTGTCCTTTTGAGCAACAGCACCCCAGGAGCTGCAGCATCCTCTGAGCTCCATCAGCCCGTGAATCTTAGCACCCTGCCAGCCACAGCACCCCATGGACCACAGCACCCCATGAGCCACAGCACCCTGTCAGCCACGGGAGTCCATCATCTTTAGCATCCTTTGAGACACAGCATCCTGTGATCTGCCAGCCCTGGCACCCCATGAGTTGCAGCACCCCAGCAGCTGCAGCTCTGGTGAGCAGGCACTTGCAAAGCTCCTGTAAGTTATCACTCCAGCCCTAAATTCCAGATGTAAAGAGAAATCAGGGGGTGAGGCAGTCCCCTCCAGACACCCCAGATACAACCATCACCCTCGAGCCATGGGGGTGACACAGATGACCAGAGCCTGGCAGAGGTTTTCCCCCATTCCCAGGGACATGGTGACACCAGCAGTGTTCCCGACACATGCTCCCACAAAGCCGAGCGGCTCCATGAGCCTGGGGTCTCCTTCCTCCTGCAGAAATCCTTCCAGACCTGAAAGTAAACCTCCCTCAAAGTCTTTTTACTTTCTCTGGATGAGGAACCACCTCATCCCTGGCACGACCTGTTGGAACCACAGATCTTGGCCTCCGGTGTGGTTACTGTTTTAGCTTTTTGCATACTTCACCTCCTGGGGAAAAAAAAGAAAAAAATCTTTGTTTTTTCTCTTTTAGCTTTTGCTGGGTACAAAATAGATGCAAAAGCATCATCTGGACAAGCTCAGTGTGCCTCTGCCCTGTGGGCAAGCATGCCCTGGATGCTGCAGGCCAGCCAGGCTGCCTCCACCCTCCCTCCTCTCCTGCCCCCTCTGCCCTTTTTCACCTACACAACTGGAAAATCAAACAGAAATGTGCCCGGTGGGAGGGGAGAAGAACACGGCTGGGAGCCCAACAGGGTAACTGTCACCTCCCGCCATGGGGGAATGTCCCCTGGGAAGCTGCCATTGAGATTTAATTTGGTGTGACCATGGAGCATCCTCCCCGCGTCCTGCGTCAGAGGCTGTGACATTAAATAATTCCCATTCCCGCAAGCCCTTTCGGAACGACCGCCAGCCTCCAAGCCCCATCAAGGCAGGATTTGTCCCCATCCAGCTCCTGCACTTGGACATCAGGGGAGAGCCAGGGGCAGGACGCTGGGGTAGAAAAACCCCGGGGACTGGAGGGACCGGGGTGTCCTGCTGTGGCCACACATGTCACTTGCTTGAGGTGCCAGCACATGTGCAAAGCACATTCATGCCTCGTTTCGGGTGTCAGAGGCTGATGAAACGTGTCCCAGAGCCACACGGTCAGGCTGAGATCGTTTCTTTTTCCAGATGGCAGGACCCGCTTCTGCTTCCAGATGGGATTTTCGGATTCAGGGCCTTTCTCCCACAGGTCTTCCACGCTTTGCAGAGTAGGTTGCCCAGGGTGGAGGAGGGAATGGTGCCCTGCAAGCACACG
>NW_009709509.1:0-6846 GCF_000703405.1 Apaloderma vittatum
GACAAATATAGAAGCATAATGTCATATAATCTAATCAGTCATCATCAAAAATATTTGGAAGAGTTTTTTTTCATGAGCTCAAGGATATACTAGTAAAATAAGTACCAACAAACGACTTTTCATAGTCTATTTAAGTTTAAAAATTACAAGTAGCTCTTTTAAATCTTATTTTTTCCAAATTTTTATAAAGCTTGAACTGTAGTATCATGTAAGACTCCAGAAATAAGTTTAAGCACAGCTCTATAGATAGGAGCACAAGAGTCCTGCCAAGCTTTGCTGAACCTATTTCAAGAAAGACATCAGCTGATGTTACTGTAACTTTTCTTTAAGGATTTGCAAAGGTGAAGCAAATTAACGGTGACAGTCGCCTCCCGGTCTAGAAGACTTCTAAGGCTGCACACCTCATAAATCCTTTTAAAGCCCCATTCAGAGACTTTAAGTAGGATTTAAGTGATGCATAAGCCCTGTGCAGGCCAAAAGCACCGGTGTGAATTTTGCTTTAATGATCTGCATGTCAATAGACTAGTGTAAAAAGAGTAGAGAATCACTTAGAAGGCCCTATGACACTGTAGACCCGTATTTTATTTAAATGTGTTATTTTGCTTTGCATCCGTATTAAAATAGATTCTCCATCCCCGGGATGTAACAGCTATACAAGATGATTTAAAGTGTAGTTACAACATCAGAAGCCCCTTCAGATTTGGGATTTCATTATTGACTCAGAGAACAAACTCACTTTGAGTGTGAATAAAATTTCCAATAGCCTTTAGGATTTTTCATCATTAAAAAGTTAATGTACTGGCATACTTTTTGCATGTTAGCGCAATCTCTTGTTAAGTCTTCGAACAAGCAGCAGCCTTACTTCAGAAAGCTGGATCCTCAGCTTCTGAAAGGACTTAGTAACCAAATTCAAATGTGAATTTTGCTCATTGACATCATGCTAGGATTTTCAGAGGTGCACTATCAGAGGAATTAAGAATATATACTTTCATGCCAAACAATATTTTAAAGACGCAGGAGTAGAAACAGCAGGTACCTTAGGTTATATAAACAATTAAATGAAACAGATGTATTTACTAGATCCCAATCCCCAGTCTGGTATTTCTTTAATGGTTTCTGAGAATTATGTCTAATAGAATTATAGAATCATAGAATGGCCTAGGCTGGAAGGGACCTTAGAGATCATCTAGTCCAACCTCCCTGTCATGGGCAGGGACGCCTCTCAACTAGATCAGGCTACTCAAGGCTCTGTCCAACTTGGCCTTGAACACCTCCAGGGAGGGGGCAGCCACAACAACTCTGGGCAATTTATTCCAAAGTCTTACCACCCTCGTACTGAAGAACTTCTTCCTAAGATCCAGTCTAAATCTATTCTCCTTCAACTTAAGCCCATTTCCCCTTGTCCTATCAGTGGACACTCTTGTAAAAAGTCCCTCCCCAGCCTTCCTGTAGGTTCCCTTCAGGTATTGGAAGGCAGCTATTAGGTTCCCCCGAAGTCTTCTCTTTTCCAGACTGAACAATCCCAGCTCCCGCAGCCTGTCCTCGTAGCAGAGGTGCTTCAGCCCCTGGATCATCCTTGTGGCCCTCCTCTGAACATGCTGCAACAGATCCACGTCCCTCTTATGGTGGGGGCACCAGAACTGGACGCAGTATTCGAGATGGGGTCTCACAAGAGCAGAGTAAAGGGGGAGAATCACCTTTCTTGACCTGCTGACCACGCGTCTCTTGATACATCGTAGGATGCGGTTGGCCTTCTGGGCTGCATGAGCACACTGCCGGCTCGTGTTGAGTTTGTCATCCATTACTAGAACAGGAAGCTACTCTCTTATTCTTTCAGAACTACCAGTAGGGTATATGAAACAGTTTAGCTAATTGATAATTTTCTGAAAATAAGGATTGTTTTTTTATGTGCTAAATCTAACTTGCAGTCATCTTTGCAGACTTTGTAAAGTTACTGACATACAAGTGGCAGGTATTTGGGGCACATTCTTGTACAGTTCATATGCTTCTTATGATAAAGGAAAAAAACGAATATACTTGAGGGATCAAAGCTTTTCAAGCAGGTTTCAATAATTGTTTGGTTCTATAGTGTCTTTTGGATAATTAGACTTTACTGATTAGACAACTAGAGATAACTGATACCCTTTGACTCATCTTTGTACAGCAGAAAGCAGGAAGAGATCAGTGTGGAAACATGGAGTCACTCATGGTGTCATACCTAGTTGGGAAGGATGTAGAGATACAAATTTGTAGGGGTAACTGGAAGAGGAAAGCAGTTGACAGAATTATAGGGTACTTTGCCCTTCCTCTGTTGGCAAAAAGGGAACAAACGAAGTGAAAAACGTGCAAGAAAGTTTGTAATGAGAGAGAAGACAATGGCAGTTAGACGTATTTCAGCACTTGAGGACAGCCAGGCTGTTTTCTTTTCAAGGGAAAAAGATGTGCTACCACAGCTTGGTGTTAGCATGCATTGTACATCACATACAGCATCACAATAAATATGTCTGACATAGCCTGATTTCAAAATATTACACATCAGCTGAAAAAATTGCAAACCAAATTGTTTTTCTTTAAATGGCTGTGGTGTTTAACAGAGTTTTCCTCTTCACGAATGCAATTTATAAGAGGGTTTTTTTAATATATATTAGTCTTGTTACCTGTAAAATTGATGTGTGTCCTATGATCTCTGTAAGTGGATAAAGAAAGAGGGTTTTGTAGTACAGATATTGCAGGGAGACAACATGACAAAGAGATGAAGTGTCAGAAAAATGTCATTTTGATTTAGAGAGATCAGTCTGACTTTATATTGCAGATGGGGAGCTAGAAATAGTACTGGGAATGTGAGATGTTTCTAAACTACAGATTTACATCCATGTTTTATGTCCTGTAAATTCATAGAGATTTTGACATCCTAGTGTTCGATAAGGAAGATAAATTTTCTTTGGATTGTCAGGAAAAAAAAGAAAATTTTAACAAAACCATAGCTTTGCCAAGTAAAAGTGAGAATGATGATGTATTGTGTGAGGAATAAACAAAATCCAGTCAGCTGTACGCTTTCATAAATATAACTGTTCTTATTCCTGTCCCTGGGCACATAAAATGTCATCCATATTACATTGCCATTGATTCTGCTTATGTGATTTTTTTTTTCTTTTCCCCAAGGCAAAGAGCCTGCAATGTTCATGTCTATTGATCTTCTGGCTGGAAACCCACAGCATGCCAGAGAAATATTTTTGTATTTAGCTCTGCTGGGTGCTGAGCATCATCACCACCCCTGAACACCTACAGAAGGTGCTGGGACCTTCTATCACATTTTAAGCAAAAGCCACTAGGTTTTAGGCTGAAACACCTAGAGAATGCCCATACGGTGTAACTGTGTTACAAAGACAATCCTGCCCAACAAGGAGGTGAAAACAGGAAGTAATAGGACAAGAAAACCACATTTTTTCTATTAAGAACAGATACCTTCAAGATCCGAGATTTCTACCCTTGCTTAGCATTTGAAATATAGGAGACAGTGTTGATTTTGTCCAAATAACAACAAAAAAGCTGTTGGAAACAGTCAGTAAAATTGTGATATTGATGATAATATTACAAAGTTCTTTGGCAAAGACATTTGAGGTTAAAACTCTTAAACTTTATGTAGTGAACACTGAGTGGCATGATGATTTTTTTCTTTTGTGGGAAAGCAGATTTTTTTTAAAGAGTGTTTTATCTTAAAACCCTGAATTTTCTATATCTCCAGTATATTTAACATCTCAACAAATACATTTCAAAGCTTTTTTTTTTTATTTTCAGTGTATTCTGGATAAAGATGTTAAACCAGTTATTTAAAGGTCTTGGTCTCTTTATTTTCTTGACCCAAACAACAAAATAAGTCAAAAAAAGAAAAAATACCATCCAAATTACATTGCTATCCATCTGTCTCTGAGTTTGTGCTGTGCATACCACAAAATTCAAAGATATGGAAAGAAACCTTCCTCAAATCCCTTTTGCCTTTCCCAGAAACCCACCTTCTCTTGAGAACATGAATGTAACCACTGTAACTTAAAGAAAAGTATCCCACAAAATTATTCTTATGCAAGTATTCTATCATTCTCCCCTAGGTTCTATCAACTTCTTCATCTCAAATGAGGTGATGAACACATTCTCTTCATCCCCTAGTGAAAGAAAACTGTGTGCCATCACTTGAATGTGACAGTTTTTGTTGAGCATCGTGCAAAAGACAAAACATAAAGCAGAAAAGAATTATACCCACAGTTATGCATAATGTTAGTCCAGTTAATAGTTAACTGCAGTATTACACATTTCTTTGTTCTTTCTATGTCCAAGTCTTGCAAATCTAATTAATTACAGATGCTATTACGTTATAGCTTATGTGTTACTTCCGCCTTGTGGCTTTCAAAGAGTTTACAAGTGCTAGAGGGTTGGGGAGCAAGTATATGCAAGGTTATATTTTCATTCCATCTCTTTTCTTCTGTAAGTAAGAAAGTATTCAAATATATTTTACAAACAATGGTTAAATGAGAGCTATGTAATAATATCACATGTAGTTGTTCTCTGAGAAGAAAAAAAAGCAACAAACAATGTTAATTGCTTGTAGCTAAAATGTCTATATTCCTGGTTCTGCATAAACAAATGCTGTTGACAGTAAGTTCTTTATTTGGCTTTGGCTTCAAACAGGGGTTGGGAGTGCTCATAATTTTTCTTTCATTCCAAATATTGGAGTAGTTCTTTAGCTGGCATATATTGCCATAACTCCATAGCTATCAGTAGACCTGCAACTGTTTATAGCAGCTGATCTAGACAGTGTGTTGTAGAAAATGGAGTTTTTACATGTCCTCACTCACTCTCAGTTACTAATCCCTCATTAATATGGTTTTATAATTTTTCCACCATGTTTTTTTTTGTTGTTTGTCAAGAGCAGTCATGAGGAGCAAGGAGAAAAGGGTGGAGGTAGAAGAGAGGGGAAAGGAGACCTGCAAGATGAGGCATGAGAGGAAGAGTCATGAAACTGAGCAGAGGTATTAGCCAGGAAGAGAGATACAATGGCAAGTAAGGGGAGGAGAGGAGCCATATAAGCAGGCAGAAACAAAACTGTTGTTCAATGTACTAAACTGTTACAAAGGGGACTAGAAGTAAGGACAAGGGATTCCAGAAGCTATGGATGAAGTAAAATCAGAAGGATTCCTGGCAGACAGTTAACAGTAGTAGTAGTTTTTGGGAAGGGAGAGGAATTCAAAGATATCACTCAAGAAAACAGAGAGAAAAAAAGAGAAAAATATTGCAATTAAGGTGCCATTTTACTTTTCATCTGGATTCTCCCAGTTCAAATGAGAAAAACTTGAATTTCAAGTCCTTGGCACTCTGGTTTCTGTGTTTGAACAGTAGAAAAGTAACACTGTTTGGACTGGTAAAATACCTTGAGCATAATGAAAAAGAAAAGTTAACTTCACAGTAAAGCTGTTTAAAGTAAGAAACCTCAACACATTCCTTCCTACTAATTGTTGTTCCTAATAATTCCTATTACATGGAATCATTTGTGCCTGCTCTATTTCTTGCACCAGGAAATATTTCAGCTTTAAGGAGAGGAGCACTGTCTTCAAATTACTCTGGCTTTTACCTAATGATCCAGTAAGTTAGTGATTGTTTCGTGTGTACATATTGTGTTTCAGGTCTCAGTGGGAAGTTGCCAAGCTTTTTATTGAGTGGTAATATTTTCCTCTTGCTGGTTTTGGATTTCTCTGAAGATCAGCAGTTAACATAGCGTTTTCTGTTACAATTAGATTAAAGTGCCAGAGATTTGTTTTTCCTTCATCCCATTTTTTTAATTGGGTCAGCCCTAAAAAGGTTATCTTAATATAGTAAATGCACTACTTCTATGAATGAGGTATGCTAAATGACACATCGATTTTTTGCTTTTAGGGCTCTGTACAAAAGAATTCTTGGAGAAGTACATCTCAATTCTGGCAGAAGTAATGATAAACAGTAAGTTACAGAACAAACTAGACTGTTCTTCACAAGTGCAAGGCTTGCTTGCAATCAATACCAAACATCACAGAAATAGAAAACACTTGATCTTTTAAACTCAGTGTCTTGATCTCTAGTAGCGATAAACTGACTTGTGCCCATTTTCGTGAGCCATATTATGTCAGCTTATACTAGTTAAGGATCTATCACAGGGGACTGCGAATTATCACTTTGGTTTTAGTTTTCATTGACACTGTTTCAATCTGTGAACACTGTAATTGCAAGAAAGTTTTGATAGGTATGTTTTTATGCCATAGTGACAGATTTTGAATTATTTGATGGAGTGATTGTGACTTGCTAGGGTTTATTGAAAAAAAAAGTTACTGAAAGCCTGCAAACCTTCCTGGTCTAGCCTCAGTTGCAATTCATTATTAATTTATTTGTTTGCAGATCCTCCCCAATTTTCAAGTTTTCTCTCTCTGACCATATAAATAAATAACTGTAGGCTGGTGAAATAAACCCTCAGCCTTCAATAAACAGTCTTTAATAAGCAACATGGATTATGTCCTAGTTATATTGTATCAGTCTTTTTGAAATAAAGCCTAAAAGGCCCCCTGTATCTCCCCAGGTAGTTCAAGAGCACTCGATTGTCGAAAAAGTAAAAACTGCATAGAATAAAATACGTCTCTGAGCATCTTGTTTCTGCTGAAACATGAAGTTATCAAAAAAAAAGCCTTTATGTAGTTGTCTATAGTATAAAAATGTATTTAACAGAGAAACTGCAAAACAGACAATTAAAATTTCGTCATGTAATGTACCTTTAAAAACACCACTGAGTAGGCCAGCAATTCACACAGAATCACAGAATCACAGAAT
>NW_009709510.1:0-24601 GCF_000703405.1 Apaloderma vittatum
GTTTATGATTCTATATAAATATATAAATTATAAAATATAAATTATAATACATTTCAGTTATAACTTATAGTGAGTCACACTTCCCCAGAGCTTTCTCTCTGCTGGCATTAAAATGGTTTATTGAAGATTAATTAATCCTCCCAGTATCCTGATTTTGCAAGTCAGAGAGAGGTGAGTGCCTTACCCAAGGTCAGTGGGAAAGTTCAGTGTAGCAGCTCGAAGTCCTGACTCCACAGCAGACACTTTAACCACACCATCATATCTTCACTTCATTTTGCCTGTTGATACTTACATAACGAAGGGCTTAATGGTGCAACTTCCTGAGGTGCGTGAAGAGCTCTGCTGGGGTAGAAGCAGCAAGAAGGGCACCAGGAAGAGCGAGTCCGAGGCTCTTGGACTGTGACTTCCAGCAGGGTTGCTGTCAGTCGCTGGGTGGGGTTGCTTTCCTCCTCCTCTTTGCTCTTTTCTAAGAGGAGTCTGTGCACTCACCACCTCTCAGCTCGCCACTTAAGCGGGTGCCAGGGAACACCCAAGAAAAGCTCTGCCAGTTCCGATGCTGACGGCTTTGAAGACCCCGCTGAAAGCTGGCTTCTTCAAAGCCTCATGCAAAGTGGGCCAAGTTCCCAGAGAGGAACACAGAGGGGAACGGGCCAGAGTGGCTAAACCTCAGCAAGCAAGAAAGAAGGTAAGAGAAACCAGAGCCTGGAAGGATCTTCGGGCCCTGCAGTAAGACGGGCTCCATTGCAACAGGAAATTAGTAGGCAGACAACTAACCTGCAGAAAAAAAGAGTTAATGGACTCTCAATTAAGCAGTTGTTGGTCATGTCATTAGGTTGACAAGTATCCAGGCTATTCAGAGAACACTCAGAAATTCTCTTCCATAGGACATGCCCAAGCTGTTTCTCTGACCACAATAAAATACACGTCACCATTCTTCTCCTGTGTTCACACAACAACCACAAAGCAAAAGCCGCTTTTTGTTTCCCTCAGTCCTCCTTCTCTAAGCAGTTGCTGAGGCTTAGATAAGCTCTTGAGGGGTTTTGCTTTGAGTTCACTCATCTTCTTTTGAGGGTAATTTCTTCCAGGAGGAACATCTTATCTGTCTATGTAGATTTATGATATTCCATCAACACATAATAATACAGTGATGATGAACTGGAACAGCTCAAGTAGAAGTCACTGGACAGGTGGCTTGGTTTTAGTAGTTAACTTGTCAGTATTTCAAAACTTTGGCGGGTTTCAGTGACGCTGTTTGTACCATATGTTATTTAAATGGCTTTATGGCCAAGAATGAGAGCAACAGCCTCATAAAGAAATGAGATCTCTCTGACTCAGTCAGTGGTAGATGCATGTCCAGTATCATCATAGGATCCGAATGATGAGCTATTTTTGTAATGCTTAGAACTGCTCTGATTCCCGAACTGCGGATTTTCATCCCAAAGCACTCAGGCGTTCTGTGTGCTTCCTTTCTCCCCTCCCTGCAAAAGGATGGATACAAGCTCCATTTCACTCAGAGAGCACTTTATTTTTAAAATGATTTAGCTTTGAGTTCTCGAAATGATGTTTTCAGCCCAAGAGGAAGATACACTGCAGAAAGCAGGACAGGTATTCAAAAGGAAGAGGAAGAAGACACAAAATCCTTCCCTTTGCCCTCTAGGTTTTGCCTTGCTGAGAAAGCTCCCTTCACAGGTGCCTCTCCGTGCCCCTGCTCACGCTGCTGGCTCCTTCCGTGTCACCCTGAAGAGGGGCCGCTTTGGGGAGGGAGGAGTTAAGGGTGTCGAACCACAGAGGTGATTTATTATCTCTGTGGGTCTGCAGGGAGGAGACCAGCAGAGGCCTGGGAGGCCAGCTTTGGTAGCAAAGCTTAAGACTCGATTTCTTGTCTCCTGCTATTATCTACCCAGAACAGACTGCAGGGGCTCCGGACAGGCTGTCTGTGACAGGGTATCTGCGGCTCCTGCTGCAGAGCTCCAGGGCATTAGCTATACAGGACTGAGCTCTAACAGGAGGTGGGTGCAGGCCCACCAGCGCTGGGGGTATCTCTAATAACTCTTTGGAGAAAAGGGAGCAAATCTGCCCTTCAGGCATTTTAGATGGTACTCGCCTGGATTTCTCTTCTCAGGGATGTGAATCAGATCACAGCTTCATTATCTCTCATGAAGGTGTCACGGTTTAACTCCAGCAGGCAAGTAAGCACCGCGCAGCTGCTCGCTCACTCCTTCCCCGATGGGATGGGGAATTGAATTGGAAGGGTAAAAGTGAGAAAACTCATGGATTGAGATAAAGACAGTTTAACAGGTAAAGCAAAAGCTGCCTGCCCAAGCAAAGCAAGACAAGGAATTCACTCAGCAGTTCCGATGGGCAGGCAGGTGTTCAGCCATCTCCAGGAGAGCAGGGCTCCATCACACATAACGGTGACTTGGGGAGACAAACGCCATCACTCTGAACGTCCCTCCCTTCCTCCTTCTTGCCCAGCTTCACATGCTGAGCATGTCACCACATGGTCTGGAACATCCCTCTGATCAGCTGGGTCACCTGTCCCAGCTGTGTCCCCTCCTGGCTTCTCGTGCACCCCCAGCCTGCACACCGGTGGCGTGGGGTGAGGAGCAGAAAAGGCCTGGACTCTGTGCGAGCGCTGCTCCGCAGTAATGAAAACACCTCTGCATAACAACGCTGTTTTCAGCACAAATCACAAACGTAGCCCAATACCAGCTACTATGAAGAAAATTAACTCTATCCCAGCCAAAACCAGCACACAGGGTTTGCCCTTGCCCTCCACACACACCTGCTGAGCGAGCTGGATAACACGATTTTCTCTCCAACTGGGGAAAAAGAAGCATTGCAAATACATTCTCACAAACTGGAAATTTACATAGAGGTACATGGATTTTTTTCTCTCTATTTAGATTATGAAAGAACACAGAACTAGGTGTTATTCTCTGGATGAGTTGGTATCAAGCCACAACAAGCCCAGGCTACAAACGTATTCATCGCTGACAGAGGATTGCCATAAAAAGTAGCACAGCACGCCACACATACGTCACCACGCTACACTTGGCTGTGGCTCATGCCACCCACCGCTCCCTCTAGATTTGCCACATGGGTGCCAAGTGGGTCCCGGGTGCTTTGGAACATTGGAGACAAGCCCCCGGGGGTGGAGCACATTGAGGGAAGGACAGCGCCAGGTGCAGAGGCTGCAGATAGAAGCACTAAGTGGACGAAAGCAATACCACTCCTTGGCTTTGGATAGCATGTTGGGCAGCAGGGAGAGGACAGGCACCTTGCCCCTGCTGCCATAGCAATTAAAGTAAAATATTCACAATATCGTGCTTGCCTTTTGAAATTCTGTCGCACAATGGTACTTTTTATGGGTATTGAGCAAAGCCGTTTTGTTTGAGGTGAAGTTAGAGAGTGCAGCTGTCTGATTAGCAGCTTTATGCCTCAAGGATACGGTATTTCTGTTTCTCCCCCGATCTGAGACTTGGTTGAACATTATTCAGTCTGTAATGCTTCTTTATCTCTGGGCCAGACAGATCAGTTGTTTCTGTTCATTGTAAATTGCATTTGTTTGCATAGTTTGGCGAGTGCTTTGCCCTCTACTCTTGCCACCTGATTGATTGCATGTACCTCTGATCCTGCACAGGCAGAGTGGGAAGGCTCAGTTCTTTGTAGCTTCCAGCCTGGATTCACTTTACAGATGATAACTATTGAAGCTATTCAACCCCTGGGTAAACATGGCAAATTAATTTTGACACTAGGCAACTAGAAGCAAGTCCTTTTCCTGAATTTAGCCACTCCAAAGAGCCTTTTATAAAGGACAGAAGGGTTATCTGGAAGAGTTTATGCAGAGTTCTAAATGGGAAGGCGGGAAACAGGGCTATTTCTGAACCCTTTACTGGAACTAAGAATTAACACTGATCATCACGGGTTGCTCTGCCAGCTAATGGTGAAGCGTGCTGCCAAACACAGCCATCGCCTCTGGCTTTTGGCATGGCACTGCCATGTGTCACATAGCTGGAGAGCAGTGAGCCACCTTGTCCCAGCCTGGAATCATCCCCAAGACACCGTGTTTTCTTTCACTGTCCCGAGAGGCAGTCCTTGTTCTGGCTTCCTGGCATCTCGCCTCGCTGTTCCAAAACACAGCAAGGTGTGGGAGGGAGACAGGGAGAGCTGCATTGTTTGGGGGGTTTTTTGAGTGCCTGTGTGGCAAATGGAAATTCATACTAGGGGGAAAGCAGAATCACTGCTACCTTTGGGTGCTGACTGACCCTTTTTCTGCTTTGCTGTGGCTATCAATCCAGTCCTGAGGTCAGCTGAGAACTGACCTCTAGTATCTGTGTCTGTACACCTGGAGGGAGACATTGATTGGCAGCAGAACATCCCGACTGACACATATCTGAGAGCAGCTAAGAGGGAGAGGCCAGCAGTTAATACAAGCCTCTGGAAGGAATGACTGATCAGGAGCTGGACCAGGCCATCCAGGTTAAGCCCTTCATTTGACCCTGAGCAAATTATTCCGCTCCTGTCTGTAAAATAGGGCTAATGGGATTCTGCTCTGTCATGCCCTTGAAGCCTGACGCTTAAAGAAGTGCTTGGAAAGCCTGAGTGGAAGCACAGCAGAGTCATTTCAACATGCTCTGTAGCTGTGCGCAGGGAAAAGAGCTTGCCTGCAGGCACAGCGGTGCCAAGAACCAGCAGTGCAGGTTCCCTCTCCCATCAACTCCCAGATGCTTCCAAAAAGATTTCTAGCCTGGAGGAGCCCACGGTGGGAGCACAGAGATGCCCCTTTCCTTCAGCAGTCCCACTAGATACAGTATCTAATGATGAAGTCTGGACAGTAACTACATCCTGTACAGTCCACTCCATGGCCTTCTACAGGTGTGGCTTCAGTTTAATTTGCAGCCTGCTTTCAAAGCACAGGAACATGATGTCTTTCCTGGAAGACGGACATTCTTGCTGTTACTCTCTGCAGCAGCACTCCTATTTCATGACAGCACTAAAAGACATGTCCACGCACTGTGGTAGGAAAGGTGACCTAGCCCTTTCCATGCTAAGTGCCTTTGGTATTGCTGCATGCCCCCTGCCAGGCCCCATTTTCCCATCCTGTTTAAGTCTTTAAAGTTATAGTTGCACTGCCACAACAAGCCTGGTTAGAGAAGCCGGCACCCTACTCCTCTTTCTTAAGCCTAACCCATGCTTCAGGTATGTTTTGGTTTATCTAGAATTGTGTTCTTCCCTAGGCTGACCAACCACAGCTCAGAGCTTCTGTAGCCAAACACATTCGCTGGATTTTTATTCCCAGTTAGTTTTCTGTGCAACCTAGAGTTTGAATTGGCAGCGTGATGATGAGTTGTCTGAAATCATTCAGTGCGTTTGCCATTTCTTAGCTTGCCCACACAAATTATGTCAGGACAAAAATCAGATTTTCTTTTCCTTATTAAAGAAGAAAGTCAAACAGTTTTCATGCCTCTTGAATCCTGCACGTAACATTCTGGAAGACTTAACTATTAGCACAATATTTGGAGAACAAAAATAGCTCAAATTTTAAGTTCTCGTAATACAAAAAGGACATATTTGGTAGGGGCTTACGGAAAGGGCATGTCTTTTCTGGCATGATGAAGGGGTAAGATGTTCCCATTGGAATAATTCTGTTGACGCTGCTGGCATTTTACTGTTACTATCTATTAGTACATCAAAGCTGTGGATAGGTAGCTTTAAAAATAATCAGGAACACCTACCTTCAGCTCCAGGGGTCTTGCTCATCTTACACCAGTTTTGAAGGAAGGCTCGGATTCTTTCATAAATAGATGCAGCTCTACCAAGTCAGGAAGAATTGTAATTGCTTATATGTAGCTTTGTAAAGACTGAAGATGGCGTGGTGTCAGTTAAAATGTTTGATCGGTTTTCCATGCTTGCTCTCACACCTTTTAGGTCCTTCCTAGTCTGCTTAAAGGCAGGTTAACTGCGGAGTTACCTTGTGTGCCAGGGTGAGCAAGATCTCCCTGAAATCATAGAATCCAGTGACATAAGAGAAAATAGGTGTAATGCTACTCTGCCCCCTTCTGATTCTCCAAGACCTGCAAGGCAGGTCGGGAGCGCCAGGCTTCACACCATTTAATTCTGCACAAATCTAATCCTGAGTTGGCCTTGGGAGCTGTCACTTTGTTCAGGCTGGTTTTGATAGGACTCGAACAGTTCTCAGTTTTGGAAAACTTCCATTCCAACTACTTGGACCTGCACCTGGCTCAGGGTTCTATATCAAGGAGTTTAGCTAGTTCCACTTCAAAGTATCTATTTATTTATATCTGTTTAATACTGAGCTATAAATAGTGCTGAGCACTGACACCTCCCAAATTATGCTCTTGGGCACCTGTCAAACAAATGTCACATGAAGGAGAAAATAAGAGTTCGTATTTACTTAACTCCTTGAGTGCTCAGGGCAAATGTCTTCAATTTAGAGTGGGAAAAGGTGGGTGGTATCAAACCTGCAGCCGAGAAGATGTAAAAGAAATGATAGTGACTTGTGTGATCACGTTTGATGTCCTGATCTGATGTGGGCACATCCTTCTTATGTAACCAAGCTTAAACCCAGCACTTACTCTCTTACTCTTCCTCTGTTCTACAGATGGGAACATCTCACGTGACTTTACCTTACTGGGGCAGGGAAAGCAAGGATAAATTCAAAAAGGAATGCAACAGGGTGTTAGGGGCTTTACAAATAGCATGGTAGGAGAAGTTCTAGCAAAGATACCACATTTGTCCAGGCTGCTTCCTTATAGAACAGCTGAGTTCCAGAAAACTAGATAGCTCCTGCTCCTCCTGAGGGCAGAAACAACATGATCTAGCCAGACTCTGTATTCCCCAGTGCCAAGAGCTGGAATGATCACAGCGTGCTCTATTTTTTTCCCCTTCAGATTAGCATGACCTGCTTGGACAGAAAGGAGACTGCAAGTGAGAGGAATGGCAAAGCGGTAAGTATATTTATTCCTTTGGTTCTTGAAGATGCTCAGAAGAAAATCTAATTTAGCAATGTCTAGAGGAGTTCCCGACTTATGCTTGGGGTTTGTAGGACTGAAACTAGGGCTGAATGCTTTTTAAAACAAGTAGAAGACGTCTCAAAACAAGATGGAGTGTGCAGCTTAAGAGCAGCCCCTCACGCAGAGCTGCAGCGCTGAACAAAGCATCATGCCGAAACCAGCTGGTTTAAAAGGGTTCTGGTCCAGTGTGAGCTCCCTCTCACTCCAAGCTTCTCCTGTGCCAAAAGTGCAGCCGTGCTGGGGCGTGGGGCGCCTGCTTTCTCCCTGCCATGAGGGAGACTCGTGGGCCTTCAGCCTCACTGGAAAACAAGGGGCACAGAGCAGAGCCCTTTAAAATGGCTGGTACTTCTCCATGTAAACTTACTGCCCTCCCGTGGCTGCCAAGGAGCTGCTCTAATGCAGAAACCGGGAGACCGGGGAGGGAGGTAACCAATAAGGGAAATAGCTACCTACTCAGTTTAAACCAAAACGCGATTTAAGTTGGAAATAAGAGGAACGCAGACACTCTACGATTAACTGGATGTATCTAGGAAGGGAAGACGGGAAGAACACAGAGAAATTTACTGGTTTGGGAGTAGCAGGGACACCTCCAAATACTTTGTTCTGTGGGCCTTGAGCTCGCCTTCACCGGAGTCCCAGCAACAAGTGCCACTTACTTACTCAGAGAGAAAATCCAACTTCACCTGAACGCCCCATGGAGGAGACTTCATTAATAACCGGTGCAAAGAAGGTGTGAGAGGGCAGACTACTCCCTTTCCTAAGGGAGCAGACCTGCGCTATGGCCTTGCGCTATCTACTAACCCTTGTTGGCCCAGCTTCAGCAGCGTTTATGAAGCTCTGGCTGAGACACCTCATATTGCAAACATCCTTTTCTCTCTGTGAACAAAGAGATGACATTTCTAGCACAGATTGACTTCCCTTAAGAGCCTCAAGTTAGGTTTTATGAATGAGACCTTGAGTATCCAACAGGAGCTGCTGTGGAAGCACTGCACAGTGCAAGGAGTGTCCTGTTTCTTGAACTTTCGTTACGACTGTGTCACCTCTTGTGCACTCTCTGTGGGCAGAATGCACATCCAGTCTTTGATGCACAATAGACACTTTAAACAAAACAACTCAAACCAAAAACAACAATGAAGCGGACTAAATCCTGCCCTCTCCATTTTCACATTTTAGGCCATGCTGCACCATGTTAACATCAGGAGCAAAACTTGACTTTATGCACAGGGGTAAATGTCCAGCGAGATGAGAAATCACTCGGTATCATTTTAGAACTTGTGTGTGTGTGTGTGTGTGTGTATATACACACATTAGCACACACAGTGAGTATATAAACATTTGTAGTAAATAGATATGAACTTTTACACAATTAAAACCACTCCAGTATATACAGGATATACTCCTGCCACTCACCAAGACAATACTTTTTGTTGCACTGACAGAATTTGTTGCTCAGTTACCTTTCATATTATGATTTTTCTAAGTTATGCAGAATTCCTCAGTGAAAGGCCAATCTTTGGCAAGCACACACCTGCAGAAAACCATCAGCTCCAGTAGTGGTCCTTCAATATTTGAAGGTATCCCCCCAGTTTCCTTCAACTCTGCTTTCATAGAAGTAAATTGTTCCTAACAATATGACAAAAACCTGTTAAGCCAAGCAGGATTTTTCTTCCAGTACATATAAATATTTTGCCTCCTCTCTATACCATGCAATGCAAAAAATAAAATTATGTTTGCAAGTGACTGTATTCCGATTTGGCCCCCTAACTCCTTAGTTAAAAAAAATAAACCACCACAAACAAAAAAATAGCTTTCACATAAACCTTAAAAATCAGCAGAGCTCTAGTGATTTACGTTTCCAAAGGAAATACCTTTTAGTAATAATTAACTCTGCAGCTGTTAAGTCCAAGCATCACAAACATAAGAAAGGACAGAAAACAAAGAGCAAGAATTACTTGTCTAAACTGAGACACATACAACTAATAAAAACCCTTATGTGCTTTTTAAAAATTTGTTTGAATCACTTGTGTCATATTCTTGTTAAATATCAAAGTAGATTAGCTTGAACAAGCTTATTGGAAAAAGCACTACCTTAAAAACACATAGTTCAAAGCCTTATCTAAAAAGTATTTTCAGAGATGAAATTCTGCGTCTCTCAGTGACACTGCATTATTCACAAAAACTTGCATAACACTACATTTTGAAACACTGACATTGATCATCTGTCAAAGAAAACAGCTTGTTTTCCTAACAGACAAGTAAAAAAATAAAATAAATCACAGAACTTGGCTATTTCTAAAAAAGATGACTCTTGGAGCAGAAGTAAAATTATTTTAAAAAGTGGAGAAAATGGTAAGGTTCAGTCAGACCTACTTTTTACTGGCAAAAAGTACTGTGATTTTTTTATATATTTTTTTTTAATGAACCCATTTGAGGGTACGTAAATATTCCTAGCATTAATGATGCCTTATGTAGAGTAATGTAACAGCAGATTAAAGTTTGCACCCCTGCATTCTGATACAAACTATAACAGGGTATTTTCAAGAGTCCCTCTGATAGTAAATAGCTATTTTAAAATGTGTAATAAAAAATACTCTTTAACCAGTACCAAAAACTAGGTAAACCAAGTCTCAATCAGTGTAAGAGGCCATTTTCATACTGGGAAGGTAAGTCCTCCTTTGAACTAGTTATAACAATGCACAGAAATGAAACCAGAAATACACACAAGAAGTTACAGGTCTGATTTACTGGAGTTGTGCAGTAATTTCCACCTTACGGTAATTTGAGGATTGCACTATGGACCCAGAAAAAGATTTCCAAAAAAAGATAAAATAACTGCGAGGAGACAGATCCACGCTGAGGATCTGACACGCTGGCAGGGGCAGCCCTGATTCATCGGCTGTTCGCTGCCGTGGTGGACGCGCTCGGAACCAGAAGCCTGATGTTTAAATATCCCACCACTGACATCCTGTCTACATCTGTCATGGCTCGCTACGTCAGATGAAATAAGGATTTGGGGGTAATTCCAACAGAAGGTGCGCACAGGGGCCAGCTAATGAGGTTCAGCCTCACTTCTCTAACGCTCACGGCTCGGTGTAACATGCTGCCCCGCTCGGGCCGACTGCCGCACTCCTCTATTTACGAGGGCAACTGACTTGCGCCACACGTTTGTGCGACACTTCAGAAGCGTGAAACGTTAGAAATTCTAGAGTATAGTTAAACTTGACTGCAATTCCAGGGCTAAAATACCTTAGCTTCTGGAAGTACAGATCAGACTCTTCACCTCTCCAGCGTCCCAGGCTACATACAGGTTTCTGTGCTCACAGCAGCGAGTGTGCACATCAGGTAACATAACAGTAATGCTCTGACATCAGCAACGAGCCAGACTTCTCACTGGAGTCCAAGAGTCCTGCGAAAAATCTCAGTCCAACATGTAACTATTCGATTTTTAGTACACATCATGTCACAGAGTTAGTGTTTTCCTTACAAATATATGGCACTAAGTGTAAAACTTTATGACTTATTCCAAACAGTGTACCATACTTCACAGCAAAGCTTTAAAAGGAATCCTCTAACTCCCACTTCTTCTAAATATACAGCTGGTGGGAGGCCAGGGTGTCCATGAATGGTCGCACAAGGTTGTCTGTCGAGAAGTAGAAGACCAAACCAAAGGTGATGGAGATGGGAAGAGCAGGCAGTGCTTTCTTAAAAACAGCCAGTAATAAAAGAGTTAGGCATAAACCCTGCCGGAGAGAATAAAAAACACAAGGCGATATATCAAGTAGCCAGAAAGGTATCTGTCATCAACAAGCAAATACACAAGCAGTAAGCTATACGCAGCGTACAGCAATCGAAGCCTGCCTGAGCTACCAGTGGCACAAGGTGTGCTTGCCCAGAGCTTCAGCTTTCACACAAGTTGCCCAGGTATTTCCTTCAGCAATCTTCTCAGCTCTCTGCTGAGCTAGGGGTATAAACAGCTAATGCTGACACACAGCTGACCCCGAGAGGTTCATTTCTTTACAGATTATTTTACATTTTGTTCTACGCCATTACGTATGAAGTAGTGATCCAGAAGATGAAAGCACTTAAATCCTGGTGAACTACACAGATAAGGAGTTTCAGGGAAGGACTCTAAAACACAGCAGCATGTACTGCTAACATCTTCCCAGTTTTCAAGGTCTCTCAGGATAAAAAAGAAAAGAAAAAATATCCACTGCTATTCTTTTTAATGGATTGCTTACTAGGATATGTGAATTCTGGCTTTCTCTGAATAGTAAGGCCAAGATCTGCTTTTCGGAGCACTTGTGAAAGCTTTGGTACAGTTTGGGTAGACAGTATGACTAAGTGCATTTAGACATGGATTCCTTCTCTCATTGGAGCCCTTTTTAATTCTTCCATGTTGACAAACCTCCAAAGACACCAGGCTCCAAAATATATCCACTACTTAAAGATCACCGGACAAGATTTTTTCAATTTCTTTTTTAAAAAAAATAAAATCAGTGTTTCTAGACTGCAAGTTGGATTACAATCCAGCTGAGCATGTAGCTCGGTTCTTACACTTTCAGGGACCGTATCTGGCCTATGCTTGCTCTTTAGCTCATATCTATATTTAAAGATGTGCTCACTGCTGGGACATTTTGGGGAACCAGAAAGCCACATAGCAACAGGATTATGAAACCACAAAAGGAGACATTTTAACAGCACCACAGAAGACATAGAATGGGGCATTTGGCCTCACGGACAGATGAGAGAACATCTGCCCCAGTGAAAGGACCCTGTACTGGACCCCAGGGTATGGAGCTGGGTGATCCTATAAGCTCCTTTGACCTGTGAGGTAGGAAAGCTACACTCAACAAACTTCAAAGTTCACTCATTTCTAGTTCTTGTGCTTTTTAATCTGCAATCTTCATGAGTCAAAGTAATTGCCTTTTACTACTCTTGGGATCTAAATGGGGAAAAGGAGGCCCAAGAAGGACACAGTAATTCATTTTCTTTTACCTCCTAAAAATCCTGCTGTTGCCCTTCTGGTTAGTTTCCATGAGGACGCTGATGTAAACAGCAAGTTCCTAGTAATTATTTTCTACCTAGGTGAAAGCTCAACAGTGTGTGGTCATTAGACCTGGCAGGACCAAGTCCTTTAGCAGTTACAGTATGGTCATTATCTGCTTTTACTGATAATTTACATGGATTTTTAAGTCTCCTTCCTGTTTCTTTCAGCTTGAACACCAGCACAAATAGGTCTTCATCCTCTTATCTAGCAGTTCTCCTTAGCATAAGGGAGTTAACCTTTTTAACTGCACTTGCTAATCAATGTGGAGTTCATAATATTGACTCTCAAGGCCAATGGAAGTCTCCAGTCTTTTAACACTGAAGCAAACACACGTAACAGTTCAGCTGTAACTGTTCTCCCTGGGGCTGTTTCACCCCCACCATCTCAGCTTCAGTGGCTGTTTAAAGCCTGCCTTTATAGGCACCCAGAGCACGAGTGGTTTCTCTTAAATACCCAGCATGTACCTGCAGTGATTTTGGGCTGCTGGTACTTCTGGCAACGCTGCTGTGCTAAACAGGGTTCTTAAAAGCTTGCTCACTTACTATGAGAATGGCTACAAAGCAGGCCAGCGTAGTATTCCAGTCTCCACTAGCTGTAGCAGCTGCTTTCCCAACAAGCACACTATAAAATATGAAGTCTCCAAGGCCCAGCTTCACACCCCCTGAAAAAAGCAGAAAAAGAAAACAAGAGTTAATTCTGCTCCTTCTGTTTTACTTCCTCCTGAACAAATTCTTGTCCTCTGGGGAACAGTCAGAGGTCTCTGGTGTTGGCTACCAACCTGGACCCTCAGCGTCCCACACATCACTGAGGAGGCTGAGACTTCCAGCCCCTGCCCACAGCTGGTTTTACTCAGCCTCATTCTCTAAGGAACTTCCCTGGGCTGCTTTACAGAGGTACCAGCTGAGGAAGCGTGAGGATGGAGAGGGATGGGAGGCAAGGGGAAGAAGGAACTGCTTAAATTGTCTGCGTAGCCAAGAGATGTCCCTGGAACCACAATCCCAGAACAGATTCTGCAGCAGCAAGAAGTAACAAACTCAAGTCTTTGTAGCTCAGCAAGTCCCAGCTCTTCAAATTAACTGTGATTACACAAAACTGGGTAACAGAGTGTTAACCACAATGAGCAAAAACATCAGGCTCTGACCAACTCCACTGAAAACAAGATCCCCTTACTTTCCTCCTCCTCAAGCTCTAAAGAAGTGATGGGGCGGGTTTGAACAGGACTCCTTGTCTCCAGCATCTGAGATTCTGCATTTGAAAGGCTTCTGTGGTTCTCTCTCCCATCCTCAGCTTGGTTCCACAAAAAGAGGCCAAGAGCATCAGACAAAAAAAAAGAAACACAAGAGGTGTCTACAGTTAAAACTTGTTTTAACACATGAAATGAAATCCGCACTTCCATGAGGATTCTCTGGAATGGGTAAGTCCTTTGTTTCTTGTGATCATCAGGACCAGTTCAAGCAGAAACATTTACTGTCTTTGAGGAAAACACCTGGTGTTGTTCTTTGAAACAGTCAGAAGGGTACAAGGGTACACATTCACAGCTGCTTTGGCAGCTACCCAGGGGTTCAATGGCTTTAACAGCTAAGCATTGCTCTGCATAGGCTAGAATGACAAGTAAAACCAAGTAAAGTTAATGTGAGTTCCCACAGTGTTACATCTTTGGGGTGGAGGTGCTCAGGTATTCCCTAACTGGTCGTATGACAAAAAAGGGTGACTAAGAGAACTTCCATTTATGAGAACAGTTCTGCCCTGAATCACATTGACATTGGAGCTGGATAGCCACACGTAGAAAGCAGACACAATTCCTTGTTCAGAGATCTAAATTTTCCCCCCCACACCTGTTAAACATATCTAACAGAGCCCTTGGTAGTGCTTTTGGAAGCAGCCAGTCTGTGATATATTACCCTATCTGACGGTTGCTATTTTTGAGAAGCACTTGTACAAACTTCCCAGTCCACGTCAGTCTGACAGGATGCTGCTGCCGCAGATGCAAGCAGACTGACCTGGGACACACAGAGCTTCCACAGACGCCTTCTGTACACCTCAGCATATCGTTTGTACCTGCTCTGTGCCCAGTTTCAAAGCAGGATCGTGACCCTGTGGTTTGTTAGTATGTCAGCTGCTTTATCCTGAAATAAGCAGCATGTTCGGTTATCAAACCTTTGCATCTATTTATTGCTTTACCATAAAAAGGGACTGCCATTGCTAAAGCGCATGCAACCACTTGGGAAATCCTCTGAACACCACAAGTCTCAGATTTTATTCAGTCACCTTAAAACTGCAGTTTAGCTTGTATTTCAAGAAGATAAAAGCAAAGGCACACAAATTACCACAGAACCAGCTAGAATGTAAACCTGTAACACATCAGCTGCTGTTGGGTAACTGCCCAAACATAAGCCTTTACCCAAAGTTAAATATGAAGATGTTAATTTTCTTTGGCAGATAAGCCATACTGCACTTACAGCAAGGTAAAAGCAAGCCTGCTGCATGGCAGTGGCCTGCATGCAATATATTTAAATTCACCAGCTCCTCAGCATCATATTTATGAGCCTATATTGTCATATACCATCCTCAGCTAGTAAAAGCATAGCCCCCCACTAGCCCACTTTCAGCCTGGACTTCAGTACATCTGAAGATGTGTGTGGAACAACACTTTTGTTTGGGTTTTTGTTTGCTTTTTCTTTAAATGAAAGCAGCCTGAATGCTGGAGCTTCCTACATCATCTGATGATCTTTGCTGCCAGTTACAGCAGGATACATCACCAAGTTCTGCAAGTAACGTAACAACACTGGATGGAAATGCATCTGACGGGATTCAGGGGCTTACACTGACTTGCAGTCTCAAACATACACATTATTTTCATGGGACAGTGCTCTGTATAGAAGAGTGACATGCAAACAAACCTGCGTCCCATGTCTGCTGATTTGGTCCTCTTGCTCCTGTGTCTGGCTTTGCCATTCCAACTGACCACATCATAGCAGCTGGAAGAATGAGAGAAAGTAATCAGCTGCGTAAAACATCAGTCACTATACCTCAGAGGAGCTAGGTATTTAGCTGTCCCTAAAAGTACAAACCCTTGCCCCTGTAAACACTTTTAAAACGCTCACTCTTAGTTGGTTTCCCTAAGCATTTAAAAGTCAAGTTGAGAGAAAATGAAGGCAGAGACCCCACCTCAAATATCGCGTCCAGTTCTGGTGTCCTCGCCACAAGAAGGATGTGGATCTGTTGGAACAAGTTCAGAGGAGGCCACAAGGATGATCCAGGGGCTGGAGCACCTCTGCTACAAGGACAGGCTGAGAGAGATGGGACTGTTCAGCCTGGAGAAGAGAAGATTCCAGGGGGACCTAACAGCTGCCTTCCAATACCTGAAAAGAACCTACAGAAAGGCTGGAGAGGGACTTTTTACAAGAGTGTCCAGCGATAGGACAAGGGGAAATGGATTTAAATTGAAGGAGAACAGGTTTAGATTGGCTCTTAGAAGAAATTCTTCACTACGAGGGTGGCAAGACTCTGGAATAGATTTCCTGGAGAGGTTGTGGATGACCCCTCCCTGGAGATGTTCAAGGCCAGGTTGCACAGAGCCTTGAGTAGCCTGATCTAGTTAAGGACATGTCTGCCCATGGCAGGGAGGTTGGATTAGATGATCTTTAAGGTCCCTTCCAACCTAAGACATCCTATGATTCTATGATTCAGTTTTTAAGAAAGTCCCAGAGCACAAATACCTGAGAGTCAGTACAGTCTTCTCTGTAGACTAAAGAATGCAAAAATTGAGAACTAGGGTCCTCATCCCCTTTGTTTGCTTCCTGTTTTCTGGCTCTTCTCTTCAAAGAAAACAATTGCCCAGGAAATGATGGTGGTACAAAAGGTAACCAGAGGTTAACTTACACAGCTTAGGCCTCATGCTCTGCTCAAGATAAAGCACACAAACGAGGGATATGCAGGAGTTGTGAGAGTGCTAGTTGTCTCTCTGCTTATTTGTTTTGATTCTTTTCTGACAAAACACTGGCTATTTCTGTTTCGGTTCCAAGAATAAGTGAAGGATGTTTGGGGGTTTATTCTTGAGATGGATCCCTAAATTAAAAAGGAATATAACCCATTCTGAGATCAGTGGAAGGCAACTCAAATTAGCTGTTTATTTAAGTGTGCATTAGTCTTCCTGTTTTTATAGAAGCTAAACTGAGTAAAATAAGCCAAGGCAAACACGGTGCCTGCTTTTCCACTACAAGCTCAGCCAAAATGATGGTTTTGGATCTAGAGGGAGCCACAGAATGTGGTCTTGCAATGGAGACACTGACGTTCTGCACAAGAACTTTTTGTTCAGTATTTATTATTAATTGAATTGCGTTGTCCTTCACAGAAACTCTTGTTCGTTAACTAAAACGTTGAGAGACTTCATCTAGATTGTCTCTGGTCAGTGTAAAAGAGTCTCCAGTAAAAGGGAGGTCAGCTAACATCAACAGAAGCTCTGCTTGGAACATAGAGAAAAAATTATATAACACTGAATACTTGGAGCGGGGGAGAATCAAGCAGGTTTTAGGCATCCTCTCAACACCCAACATTTGGCAATACTCATTCATCTTACAAATGACGTAATGAAGAAGTCACTCAGCTCCACAAAGCACTTGAATCCAGCACGTCCTGTGAGCACAGAGTCACCTGCCTCCCAACTATCTTAACCTTAAGCATATATATACCCTTGTGGATAAGGACACCAGGCATCGTCATAGTTAAACAGCCCAAGGAGGACACAACTGATTTGGTTTGCAGAGCAAGACTTGGAAAGAGCCCTCTACACAGTGAGCAGCCACACTATGAACAATAAAGCAAATATACTCTAAGCACTGCCGGCTGTACAGTGCACAGAGCAAGAGGGGCCTACAGGAAGAACAGCACACGTTTCAAGTGTGTTTGTAAGGCATATGCACGGGGAGTAAGCGTATTGAGTGAGCATCATCTAATCACAGAGCTTTGCAAACACTGCTGTCCATCTAACACAGATTTTTCTAGGCAGAACAAAGGGGCACTTTCTGCATTATATTCACAAAAGGATAAATTACTTTTGAACGTTTCAGCTTTACAAGGCAAACGTGGGTTTCCTTTGGCTCATTAGAGTTGGCACCGTTGTAACTGATAAAAAAAGGCCTCCTACAAATGGTCTGTTCCAGAACATAAATGTGCACCAATCTTAGGGAGGGGAAGTAACTTAAAATAGGGCTCTTTGGTTTGACACAGAAATAGGTTGCAAGCTTAATCTGGCTAAAAACATTAACATTCTAATTTTACTCACAGGAATATATTAATGCAGGGAAAATGGGCTCATTTCTCTCCTGTGCAGTTTCTACCAGCATCCTCAGTGGCCCCTTGGGGCAGAGAACAGCCATCAGATCTGCAGAGAGAAAAAGAGCCAGACAATTTCATCCCAAAACTATCACACATATTTTACATTCTTCATCCTTAAAAAGCTATTCTCCCCTCAAAGTTACATCTATCGATATTAACTGGATGATTTCCTGAATGGCAGTTTCTGCCACTTTGCATAACTCTAGCTGTTCTAGTCCCTGAAGATGTTGTTCATTTAAAATACCATCCCCAAGCCTTAAGGTAATAATAGTTTTCACTGTGCTCATTCTACAAAAAGTCTCTTGAGAAAACCATGTTATTTCTTTGAAAGCAAATGACAGCATTACACTGAGGTGTTAAAATTTAATTAAAGGAGGATGACACTTTGTTCACATGCACACTGACTTTGTGTTTCACGTGAATGAAGGTCTTTGGTCCAGATCCTCTTTGCCTACTCTCTCCTCTCCATCAGAGCTCCTCACCAATCTGAATGTTACCTCCCAGCTACCACTTGTTCTGCAGGTTCTCGTGAAACTTGTAACTCATACCAAAAGCCATGATCTCCTGATAACCATAAACAAAACCTGCAAGACCATCAGGTTGCTATTGATAAACATCCAGCCACCCTTGCCCGTGCAGTCAGATGCAGTTCAGTATTTCCCTGACTCGTGTTCCACTTTGAAAGGCACGGTAGGAGTACAGTACTTAAACAACTTAGCAAGAGACGAGACAGGGAATCAACTTGGTTGCCCATCTGCCTCCTTCTAAAGCTGTTTGTTAGCCCCATGAAGTTGTTTTCTGAATGACATACACAGTCCTGAGATTGCCTCAGGGTAACCTCTCCATGAGCCACACCTTGAGAGTCACAACCTAGGCTTACCATAGATGGAGATTGCACCTAGAATCACCCATGCTGACCACTCAGGTAGATATTTGATGAAAACCAGTGCCATTAGAGCACTGATCATTATGAGATATGCTTGCTGGAGCTGCAAGGGTCCTTTCCAGTGGATGCAAATCATTCCAACAGCTCCAAAATTCCAGATGACTAAGAACAGAGTGGGGTAATCCATGGCCACATTATATGTCTTCAGTACTTCACTGGAATACAACACGAAAATTGAGCTCAGCAGTAAAAGCAACTGACATGCAAAGCGTCCTACTAGCTGTAGTTAAACAAAGAAACCTCCTACTACACCACGGAGGAAGCAGAACAGAAGCAGATCTCGTCGCAGAAGAGGAACCTGCCCTGCAGCCAGTGGCTGCCCATAGCTCTGTTCCTCCTGCAGGAGGTGGCCGTGCTGTGTGTGCAGCCACCACACTGCCTTAGTGCTGAGGTCAACTGCGATTCCAAGGGTTTGAGCAGGCGGGATTTCAAGTCTTAACACAGGCCTGCAGCTGCATGACTGTCTGCAGCAAAGAAGTCATGTAAGAGTCATCCCACCAGGTGGATGATGCTCACACTTAAAAGTCTTAACAAGCGTCACCCACAAGTTAAAAAGCCTGGTTCTACCTGAGCTGGGAGCTAAGGGAACAAGCCTGAGAAAAAGGCAAGACAGATCAGAGAACCAACTCAGCACATGAAGTTTGCTTCTATTTGCTACCCAAGGGGTAATTCAGGGCCTCTGTATCACAAGGTTCAGCCTGTTCATTTCATGCTCACAGTATCACTTCCCAGTGATTACTTCTGTAGAGTAGGCACTGTAAAATCAGGCATAAAATCGGGACCTCATTTTCTTTCTTTTTTTTTTTTTTTTAAAAAAAAAAGCTATCTGATTCTAACAATTCTTAAGCTTCCATTTGGAATAGGGGATACATTCCTTTCCTTGTTCAAGCTGGGGATCTTCTGCAGAGAGGTGTGGGAGCCCTGAACTGCCAGGTTAACCTGCACTTACCCGAGATATATGTAGGTAAAGAGGAAGAGCAGCATCAAAGAGGACAGGATCAGCCAGCCATGGATGAACTATCAAGGGCAAGAAGAGACAGTGATTGAAGGGGCCATTCCCCCTTAAGCAGGTCGCAATGCTGCGTGCACTGTTGACAAAGAGCTTCCTTTTGCCAAAAAGTTTCCTCCTGCGCTCCTTCTCCAGTTTCCACAGACCCTGCCTTCCCCACTGCCAGTGAGGGAGGAGGGACAGCCAATTGCTCCCAGTTCTCCCGTTTTGTATTCTACCTCTCGGTGTTTTTGTTGGTTTGGTAGGTTTTTCTTAGTCTCTTTCCTATCCATTTCTATGGATTTCCCATCCATACCAGCTCCTAGCTTAGAGAGGTAAGTACATTCTCTCTGCTTGACAGGGAGGAGGAGGGGTTTGCTCAAGGCTGTACAATAAATCCTTCTCAGGGCCAAGTTTAAAAAGCAGCAATGGCCAGTGCTCAAATGCTGGGCTGGTACCACATATAACAACTCCCTGGGCACCACAAAACCTGAATGTGCCTTGCCCTCCAAGCCTTGTCCCCTTCCATCAGAGCCTTCACAGGCAGGAAGAACAGCCGTTCCCACAAAGGTTGCCTGAACCTTTTTAAGAGATGGCATTCGCAGTAAGTGATACAACTTAATCCAAAAGCACAAACGGCAAAACTTTTTGAACAGATGGAGAAGACTCAGACCTGACTAACACAAAGTAGCAGGCCTTATTTTCAAAAGCCTACCATTAATGACAAAACACCAGCAAAGCATGTCCAGGGGCACAGCTTTAGCACCACTGACAAAGGCTTCTGCACAACATGATTCTTGCTGTGAGATGTGGACTAGCAAGTGCTGTGCCTGCATTTCTCAATGACATGCAAGCCCTCCTTGAACTCAAGTTCACAGCATATAGGTGGAAAAGGTTCTGGCATCAATGGTTTACCTTGTAGCAGCGATATTTATAGAGAAAAACTAGGAACACGGTCATTACAACGATGACGCTGATCATTATGATAGTGTTCAACACCGAGTTCAAGAGACGCTGGCCCACAGATGGGGTATCCTCAGTGAAAGGGGTGTAGATCCTAGAGGATAAAGCAAAAGCCATATCAAGTATATATACTCTCTTCTAACTAACCGCCTCAAGATAAAACCAGACCTTTCTGTGTGTGGGAAAGAAAGGGACGTATGACTGCCAAGGACAGCAAATATGAGATGTGGCCTCTGAAGGGGCTGCGTTTCAGTTAATCATCAACTAAAGCTTAGTGCTCTCTATCAAAAGCACATTGCTACAGAGAAGCTGTGGCTGCAGAACTCTAAACAAAAAGCCTGAAGAGTATAAACAACTTCATTTAAGTTCAGTAATTTCTCTCCAGGCTTACATCCCAGGTGCTGTCCCAAGAATGGGGGACCATTTCTTCCCACACTTGATAAGAAAGTCTTGGACTCTTTTATCCCTTCTCATCACCCGGCACACACCCCACCCCCAATTTTTTTTCCTTTGGTGAATTCAAGGGACCACAGTCCCCATCTCTCCACCCAGTGTGGTAAGACCAGTCAGAGCCCCAGGAGCATGCTTGGGCCCAGTCAACAAGTGCTGGGTGGAATCCCATATCTACCACAAGGCTTTAGGAACCAGAAATGTCATCAGGAAATGAGACACTCATCCAAATGAACATGCTATTTCCTGATTTCCGCCAGCTAGTGAATGAACAGACTAGGAGTTCAGCCTTTTATGCTGCAGTATGAAGCAACTTCATTATTACACTGCTCACAGGCTTCATTTAGGGCACCCTAATGACAGTGCTAATGAATCAGTGTAACACAGGTATGGAAAAAAACTTACACAGATGAACGCAGCATACTCTAGTAAGTTCTTTGTACGTTTACACAGCCAGCTTCAGCTGCGTAAAGGTTCTCCCAACCTGCCAAGGAAGCACTCTGTGTACGCAGACACGTGTGCATGTAACGTGTGTGTAAAGGTAGGGATCCCGTGTACTCAGAGGCTGTTTTGAAGACCCCACTTACAGCTGCCCGTTTTTCTCCGTATAGAAGCGCACTGACTTTATGGTGGCGACGACAACAATCATACAAAGGGTGACAGGCACAAAGAGCATGATTACATGCTTTGCTCCATATTTCAGAGTCAGTTCCTCCTCTTCATTTTCCATAGTGCTCTCTCTCACTGGAACACCCGAGTCAGATGTTTCCCCATCAGCAGCGTTGTTAGGGCTACGGCTGCTACCCGTTCGCCTCTTCTGAAAAGAAATATTAGCAAATACATATGACGCTTCTTTTCTTTGTGTTTGAAGCTTTATTCCATCATATTTCATGAGGCCGCTTTAGGCCACCACAGCATCCCCAACTTGTTCCTGACAGAAAGGTACAAACTGAACAATACAGTTAAAAATTCCATTGCAAAGAGGCTGCAATGGAGTTTTTAAACCAAAGCCATGCCTATCTAAGGACCATTTCAAGTGCAAATATACAGATTGACACATGCACATGAAAGGCAAGATGCCCAGAACTGAGACAGAAGAAACATCATATGGAGTGGCAGAAGACTGACCAGTTCCTATGCACCGCAGCAATGCTGTACTTGCTTTACTCTGCTGCTTTGCTGGCAGCAGGACCAGGCTCAGTTCTAGTATTTGCTGGATTTGACTAGAGCAGACAAAGTGTTTCTGGCAAAACAAGAAGGCCAAAAAGGATATCCTGCAAGAGTCACATATGCATCAGGTCCTGATTAAAAGCCTGTATCTTCACCAAAAGGAAGGAAAAGGGAGGAGTGTATATATGGAGATAAAAATGGGGAAATAGTCACAGTGAAAAAAACGGGAACAGGCACTGCTGGCTGAGAGAGACACCAGAGAAACAACACTGGCCAAAGCCGATCCTAGAAGCCAGTCTGCTGGGAGGGATGGAGGGGTAGCAGAACCACAAGTATCATCACACCTCGTTTCTTCACTCTGGGGGAAGGACATGCACCTACCCTGTGTGCCTGCGCTTCCCCTGCTTCTGAGGCTTGCAGGCCATCCTGGTAGGAGGGTACTGGCGGGCTCTCCGCAGACATCAGGGATGTTCTCTCATTGCAGGGCTCCTCCTCACTGTCCGAGTTGTTCATGAATGTGATCATTGTCGCTTTCTTAGGGAGCCCTCAGGAAGGGTACAGCCAAGCACTACCCGAGGCTGAGGGGACAAGCAGAGCAGAAGGAGAGAGAAACAGTGAGTGCCACAGTGCAAACAACTGGAAGTCTGAAGAGGAGGCACAATTTCAGCTGAGAGGCTGCAGCACGGTGTGTAACTCCATCTCCTCTGAAGAGCTGATTTAGCCTGCTGCCACCCCAGACATGACAATCCCTTCAGTTAAAGTCACTGCGACTTTCGCCATCAAGGAGAACAACAAAAATGCAGCACTGAAGCAATTTAATAGTTTTTCTTTGCCACAGCTATCACAGTTGATGCCTCTATTTTCCCTCTCCCGTTAGTTTGACTTTCACAAAGGAGGTTTCTTGACACCTGGTGTTTGTTTTACATGGGCCAAACTGAGCTTCACCTCAAATGCTGGCTGTCTGCTAGAAAGCTAAGAGAGCTCAGCTCTTACACAACACTCCTCCAAGCACCAGAAGGTAGCACAAGTTTCCTAGTAACCCAGGGCCTCAGCTTTACATAAGCCACTAACCAGGAGTTACATGCTGTCTTCCCTGTTACGACTGTTTAATAACCAGATTAATTTTATAAGCAGTTCTTCTCTTTGCCTGTGGACAAGGAGAGGTTTGTGCAGAAAGGTAAAGACTTGTCTCCTTAGGTGAGCCACTTTTTTTTTTCCCCCCTCCTTATGTTGCCTTACGATTAAACGCAAAACCACTTGGACGGGCAAAAACTGGAGTATAAAAGAAAGGTTTGGCCTCTTTCCACCTGCTGCTGTGCTGAAAAGCAAGTAAAGCAGTGGCACAGTGCAGAGAGGAAAGGACCAGAGAAAGGAGGTACTGCCCTGGATAGCGTAGAAAAGCCTTAAAGCCAAGATTTCAGGAAGCTCTAAAAGCAGGTAATAGGAAAATTCCTTTTAGCATTTATTAAGTCAGCTTAACAAAGCAACTGGAGTAAATAAAGGTAATTCAGTCGCCTCCTGGTTCCCATGAGCAAAACCAGATCTCTAATGCATTGTAACGCTCTAGTGTCTACAAGAACATTTCTCCTCTGCAGTGTTTTACCCAAGCCCGAGTGTCTTCGAAAATATATCCAAGTCAGAAGAGGAAGCTGAAGAAGCCACGTGACTTGGACACGTTCACTTAAATCTGAATCATGCATTCGCAGTCCAACCAGCACAGCATGCTGTCTACCAGCTGGCTGGAGAGGCCAGACTGGATACTTTCAAGATCTATGAGATATTCTTGCCTCTCACTAAAGAAACTGAAATTCACTTTGGAGGAAGGAAAGAGGGAGGAGTGGGAGGTTCCCCTTTCTTTCACAACCTCCTCAACACATCTGGCACCTGCAAGAAATTTTAGAATGTCAACTCAGTCTGCCCAAGTGAGACATTTTTCAGAGATCTGCTCCTCCCCTGCATTCTCTTCCAGCTTTTTCGTATTTTGTTCCTCTTTTAGAGATAAAAGCCATGGGAGACAAATGCAGCTCAAGCCAGCTTCACAGTAATACTGTCTTCTTACTGAGCTGCCCAGCAGCTGCATTTGTATGCTTATTTCTTACAGACCCCAACACCTCCACTCCAGTTGCTCAGTGGACTTCCGACTGTGCACGTGAGAGCTCACAATTTAGTGGAGAGCCTAGATTCAGGTTCAGCTAGAGGATTTAGGCCTTTAAAGAAGTCAGGTACATAAAGTCATTCAATCATGGCATACTTCCAAATCTGCAAACAGGCTAAGTTATGCATGCCATAAGATCTGCGACCCATGGAATTTAAATAACTCTCAAAACCTTCTGCTCACATTAGAGACAGGGAAGAAATAAACAGACATTTACTCTCCGGTAGTTTGGGACCAATATTTGAGTTTTAACAACCCAACGAAAAATATTAAAGAACAACTTCTCCCAGTATTTAAGAAACTTTGACACCATTTTCTGCTATAGGAACCAGGCAATTCTGCAGGGGACTGGACGGGACAGCCAATTAGCCTACTTTCAACATCCCAGTTATGCCCACTGGAGGAGTTAAACCAATAGTAACAACACACTGCTAATTACTAACCTCCTTGATTTCACGGAAAAAAAGAATCTCATCTAATATAGCCATTTTTAAGCTTTATGGATTTT
>NW_009709511.1:0-59070 GCF_000703405.1 Apaloderma vittatum
GGCCGCCGCAAGGTCACTGCCCACGGCCTTGCCTTGCCTTGCCTTACCTTGCCTTCCCTCTCCCCAGGGAAGGCTGAGGGGGCACAACACACACATCCAGCTGCTGCACCCAGGGACCACTTCTACCAGAGTGAAATGCCCCTCTTCTCCACTCCCATTTTTGGCAGGATAGGATTTCTCTGCTTGTCTCCCAGAGGAGGGGAATAACAAGCTCTCTTCTTTTTTCCCTCCCATCACCTTACAGCCATCTCCATTCCTGTGGCAAATGACATGAATAAAGGCGACAGTAAGGTAAGGATGGGCTAGTAGTGGAAGAGGCGAGTGAAGATGCATGATGTCGTGATTAACCTCCACCTAGCTGGTTGATTTTTGGCTGCTCCTTCTGAAATACCCTGTAGGAAGTGCCAGGGATTTGCACGAGATCCCTACAGCAGGATCCATCCCCATACCCTTCCTACAAAGGGTAAACCCTTTGTACATCCACTTCTGGGCACCTGGGCAGGAGGGAAGTCCCTCAGGATGTACCAGAGGGATCAAACAAGCTTATCTAGAGTATGTCAAGGCTGGGGATGAAGGTTGGATATAACCCTCCCTAGTCCTCCTACTTCCAGCTTTTCAAAGCTCCCAACAGGAGGTGGCTCAGGGGAGAGTGGGGTGAGATGTGATTCAGGAACAGATATTGCTGAATCTATGTGTGTTTGGGGGAGTGTATACGTCTGTGTTTGTGTGTGTGTGGTACATTACTTAAACATGTATGTTCCTAAAAAATAAGCAATTGGCCAAGTTGCCAAACAGGCAACTCTCGGGTCACTAATCCATCCTCAGCTACTGCTCAGCCTGTCTGGATGTCTACAAGCAGTGCAGGACTTGGCTGACCTCTCCAACCTTCTTTTGTAGGCTACTGTGCATACCTTACTGACATTCATAACTGCACTTCACAACAGGCTTTTGGCACCTAAATGTTTGGATAGGTGTGTATACCTGTGTTGATCTGTGACAGACACTCCCCCTCTCCCATCCTGATATTATAATACCTATAGTCTTTTAGATGATCTGATCTCTTAGCTCTCCAAATTAAGTCTTCTACAGAAATTAGTGTCCAGCAGTAGGGGAGGGCACATTTGTGTCAGTCTCAGCCACAAGCTCTATCCTATAGTGTCTCTGCTTGTTACTTACAGGGCAAGTGCCATGAGAAACGTTTCCCCATCTCCTGTCAGATGTGCCTGGGCCTGGAAAGCTGTTGCTTTGTTAAGACTTTTAGCCTGCTTAGCCCTTGCTGGGGCTGAGCCATGAGCTGTGGGACACTGGGTGTCTGCTTCAGGCCGTGTGCTGTTAACTGAGAAAGGGGCATTTGCCCCTTCAGCTGGCCATCACAGAGTGGGGGGATGCTTGCTGGGCATCTGGTGGGGCAATCCATAATTCCACACTTTTTCTTGTGACACCTATTCCCCAATATGTTCTATGTGTAAAACATGGCATTTTTGTGGAAGATGGTACAACTCCACAGAAACATTTCCACCGAGGAAGGATTCTCCCCCAAGCTTGACCCCTCCCTAGGTACTACACTGACATAGGCTCTAGCTTAGAGTAAAACCAGACCACATCTTTCTTTTAAATTTGCTGCATCTGGAAGGATCCTTTAGGACTTTTCTGCCTTCATCATCCTTGGAGGCACTGCATTTCAGTGAAGGAAGTTCTGCTCTGACAGGACAGGGCAGGGCAGGGACGTGACCACATGGGTACAGCAGTGATTGTCACATCTCTTCCTGCACACCATGCTCTGTGTCACCGTCGGTTGTGGGTGACTCAGGGCTATGTAGTGGGTAGTCAGCACCAGCAGGCCTTTCCTGGGCAACTCATCAGGCTTTCCATGGGGAGCTGATTATGACCAAAGCATTTACAATATCTCTGGTGTTTTTCCATTCTTATGCTTGAAGGACACTATTTCCCACTTAAAACAATACATTTTTTTAATGGCCTGAGCATAGCCAAGCTCAAATGTGGTGAAGTCTGTCCTTGTTAGGACATGATCCTTTGGAGATTTCTGTGTACAGACAGCATGGACAGCTCTTACGGATCTAGTTACATGCTCATAGTTAAAGGATAGCTATGGCAAAATTCCAATCTGAGTTTCTGCAATGGATTAATTACATTCATTTGGAAAGGACCTCCTCCATTTCCTAATGCAGGCTGTTATTTCATGACCTTGTGAAGCCTTCAAGACTTGCTTTACAAAAAGTCAAGGAGAGTGTTGTGGAATGACTGCACTTTGCATTTGATTATGTTACAAAGTTCCTTCACAGAATTGGCCACATTTTTGCGATGACTGATGTGTCTATTTGTGTTCAGACGAAGACCTTAAATCATCTTAGATGTCTTCAAAAAGCTTGTATAGAGCATTTCATTGGACCAGGTTTTTATTTCTTATGCTGAGAAAGTCCTTACTTCTGAAGCTGCATAGAATACTGCTGCAGTAAGTGGCTCCAAACATTGGGAAACATAGGAGGGAAGTATCAGAATCTGTGGTTTGTTCTATTTAATGGTAGAATGAAGTGACTCAAAGTCATCTAAAATCAATATTAATGGATTGCTTGTGGTCTAGCAGAATGATACTATGGAAATTTCCTTGCTTTCTTTTTGTTAGATCTGAAAACTGAAAATCTAAACAGAGGTCACACCAATATTTATAGACTAATGATGCTGAAAGGCAATGCATCCTTTTTCAGCTAAGCAGCCTGATTCCTGCCCTACAAGCTGACACGAGGCTGTAGTGAATGCTGCTTTCCCTCTTGGGTGACCACTTGGGTCTACCGTGACCATACAGTAGGGCTCCTGGGGGAGTGTCTCAGTGTGGTGAGGATGCCTTCACACCTGCCAGAAGTGCCACCTTGCCTTTGCACCACTGGCTTTCATTCTTCTGCAGTTGCTGCAGTTGCATGGGCGAACAGCTAGGCCTGCAATCTCAGTACAGGTGACAAACTAGATAAATAATGCTTCTCATTTTATATTAAAGAAAAGGGCTGCTGGAAAGGGCAGGTCCAGAGTTCATCCCATCTGGGAAGCTGCCTCAGGCAGGTGCAAATGGCTTCAAGGAAAGTGTGGGAACTTCCTCGCATTCAGGTGACCTGTCTCTGTGTACAGCTCTTCCAGCCTATGATAGATGGCTGGAACACTCAAGCGCAAGGTCAAACACTTCTCCAGAGTGTCTTGTCCTTCTCTAGGGATTGAAAGCAGTATTTCTCATCTGTATTCTCAAGTACAATTTGCCTCACCTCACCCTCCATGTCTGGCTGCAGTCTAACTACGGTGCCCTTCTTATGGCTCAAATAGCTTGCAAGATTTCAAGGTCACCTACTGAAGACCTAAGACCACTTGTGGACAACCTTCCACTGAGCCCTTTTATGAGGTGTGGGTTGAGAGGAATTGACTTAAAAGAGGATGATTTTTAGCTTTCTATGTATTTGGCTAGATTCTTTTAAATCTCCCGATGAGCCTTGACTCTGGGATGGCCTGGAGTCGTGAGATCCTCAGCTGAAATGTGTGTCATGTTGAAGAAGCTCTTTCCATTGCCATGTGTCATTTGTTCACTTCTCAGTTTCAGAAGGTACCTTCTGTTTCTGCATTAGGTAAAACAGGAACCAAACATTCAGTCTGGCTCAACCAGAAAAGCAAGAAGATCTGTGCCGTCATCTGCTGCATTTTAGTCTTGGTAACAAATAGATTTAGGAAAAAAAAGATGAAAGCCAGTGCTTTAATTTGTATTTTTGTCTCTTTCTAGGTGATGAAGTGCATTGTAGAGGTCATCTCTGATACTTTATCAAAGCCAAACCCCCTGCCGATCAGTGACGAATGCTTAGAAACACTCAGAGAAGGTACAGACTCTGATTTCATGATGGGTATCAGCAAAAGCAGATCTGGCAAACAGGGGCTGGTCCTGCCCTGACACAAGCTCTAGCGCTTGACAAGGGGTCTCCGACAGACCCAGCTTCCTCATGGTCACCTCACTGGGCTGTGTCAGACCCCAGAAGCTCCTGGGCCCAGGCCACATGTCATGCTGGCTCCATGGCCAGGGGAGTGCTGGGTGACATGAAGCTGCCTAGTTTTCATGGGACCTTCCTATCTTCTTGATAACATGGTTAAAAGATGCGGCAGCAGATCAGGCGAAGTGAGAGAAAAAGAACAAACAAAAAGGGAAGTGGCATTTTGGGTTCTTTTTTGTTTCCTGGGTGTGGGGGAAGGTTGTCTTTGACTATCTTCTGTATTAAGTCTCCTTTATTGCAGATGAACGAATCATTTCTATCCTTCGCCACCAAAATTTACTGAGGGAACTTCAGGAAATTGCTGCTCAAGGTACAGTGTTATTTGGAAAGGGAGTTTTAATCTGTTTTAGCCCCTTTCACAGTTTTGTTGTTTGTGGGTTTTGTGTATTTAAAAATTAATGTGACATCATATGAATGTGTCCTAGGAAATATAGTTCCAGGACTTCCAGTAGAGACTGGGGGCAGGAATTTTGCTTCTAACTCCAGTATGCATCTGTTGATTTAAATGACTGTCAATGTAACTTGGCGGTGATGCAGAATACAGGCATTTTGGAGTGGGAGAATCCTAAAAGCAAACACTGTAATTTAAGTCAATGAGTAACAACCAGTTCCCAAACTAGAATGAAAGGCAAGAAAACCTTCACTGTTTGTGCAGCTGGACTTTAATACCAAACCCAGGTGTGGCAGAAGGGAAGCCTCACTGACGTGCATCTAAAAGAACCCAGTGAAAACATGGGGTGAAAACAAATAGGGATTTTACTGTTGTCTTCCTTAGCTAAAATGCAAGTTTCTTTGGTTTGGAGTGGTGCAGGCTGCTTACTGCAGGTCAGTGTGGGAGCAGCAGCAGCACAGAGTTGTACAAAGGGACGTGCAAGGTGGGGAATGGCTATTCTCAGTGCCTTGGTGCCCAGAGTTGATGTTCAGGTCCCAGGCAAGGCTAAAAGCCAGGGCAGGTTCCCTTGCCCAGGTGATCTGATTGAGGATGCAATAGGGCTCTGCCCAGGCTGCAGTGAGAGCAGCTCCTGGCATTCCCTCCTCCTCCCTGGAGTAACCCAGCTGGCAGCCCTCCCTTGCCGAGGTGTCCCTGTGCCCTGCTCCTGTGTGGCATGACTGCCAGGGATGGCTAGAAGACAGTGCCACCAGACTGCTTTCAGAGCAGGCAAGCCACAGAGACAACAAGGAGAAGGGAGAGGAAAAATTCAGGAAGTCAAGACTGGAAGAGAACCTCACGCAGCAACCAAAGCCACAGTTTGGTCACTACCCAAATGCCACTGGTGGAGGGGCCAGCCAGGCAGTCACCTCAGACAGGCTACGTGGATGCTCTGATGATCCAGAAGAAAGAAAGAGAAGAAAGAAACCTGGGCCTCTTCACATGCTGGGATGTTGCTGCCCAGGACACCAAGGTTGTGAGGTGGAGTGCTCAGCTATGAGACAGGCTGTGCCACACAGAGTGGAGTCCATGTGAACGGACTCATTTCACAGAAGAAAAAAGCTGAGCCCATCACACCATTTTGTCCTGGGGTAACATGAGCTCTGATCTACAGATTGCAGTGACGAGGGGTGGGAGAGTGCTGCAGTCCAAGGGAAAAGCAAAGGTGTTTGTCTTTGTCTCCTGTACTGACTGCAGCTGGTCCTGTTCTGGCTGGAGAGCCCACATGCAGCTCTGCTCAGTGTTGGGCTGGAGAGGACAGGACTGGCAATGTTGGCTCTTTCCATTGTATTAAGGTGTAGAAGCAGGGTGTGAGCTCGGTCAGACAGTTCTTGCTCAGCTTGCAGATCCCATTGGGATGGGGCTGCCTGGGGAGCACTGGTTGCCAGAACAGCTGTGCTCTGACCTCCAGCTCATGCTGCCTTCAGACACCTTTCTCCATGGTTTTGCTTATGCTGAGCTGGCTCCATAATCCCAGAGGCTGAGGTGTGGGCCCTTGGAGCCCCAGACTATCCCCAGAGTGGGAATGGATGCTGCTTCTTCCTCCTAGCACCCTGGGGGGACGCGTCCCCACAGCCAGGCTCGGGGGCACAGGGGCTCTCAGTGCTCACCTCAACAGAGGTACGTGGGCAGGATCTGGCAGGAGGCAATTTTTGTCCTTCAGTACTCTGATGCTGAAGGCTTTTGTTGGCCTCAGCGTGCTGCAGTTCAGCATCTCTTATTCCCTAGCTCTCCATCAATATTAGCTTTCCTAGCAACCCTGCTTCTCTGTTTGTTTAGAGACATTTTTCTTTCCTGCAGATGATGTTTTTAATGATGGCTTTGTTACTGCAGTTTATTCACGTATCCTCCAGTCTCACTTCTCGTAGATCCCCTCTGGCAGATTTGTCCATTGTAGAAAATATTCATATAATTATAAAGTGCACAGAACTATTTTCCTACTTCTACTTTCTGAAACACAGGAGAGGCTGTTGCCTTTCCATATTTTTCATTACTTGATGCAGGTGCCAATGAGAGAACCCAGCAGCAGAAGAAAAACAGTGGCTTTGAAGATGAACTTTCTGAGGTCCTTGAAAGTCAGAATGACGAAAACAAGCAGAGAGGTCAGTGTCAGCCTCCCCCCCAGGAAATCCAGGTCAGGCTGTAAACAAGGATGTTCTTTCTAACAGCCTTGATATGTCCATCTGTTGCTCATTTAGGCATCTTCTTTGATGCTGCCGCTGACACACACTAGCAATGTGGTGCTTACTTTGTTCTTATTTACCAGCTTACACAGCATGCAGTTTCTGAGCTACAGTAACTGATGATGGTCAAGTTACCAAACTGACACTGATCTTTTCCACCCTGCTGCCAACACCATCACTCACTCCTAATGCTTAGAATGAGTCACACCCAGGGAAATCCCATACTGAAAGGCTTAGTGATAGCGGCAAGAGCAGTCTGGGTCTGCTCCTGCTGCCCTTGTTTCCAGGCATGCACGACATTAGGTTATGGGTGTCTGAATGGAAAATTGAACTTGGGATACACACAGTGCACACCCGCCTCTTGGAAAACTACCTTCAGCTGGGATTTCCCCTTGCCACTGTGTTTCTATGCCTGGCTACAGACAGGGAGTGCAGTGGTAAGTAAGGTTCAGCCCCTTCACTTTTCCACATCATGAAGAGTGGATGCAAATGTGAGTGAGATCATTTCTCGTCCAGGAGCAGCATCCCTGCCCAGGGTATTGGGAAGGCGCTGGGGCATGTGGCTGAGCCTCAGCAGGGCAGTGATGCCGCAACATCAGCCCAAAGCTGCCTGAAGTGATGAGCAGAGAGACCCCCAATGGCTGATGCTGCACCCAGCACATCCAAAAGCCAACAGAGATGATGGGTGGCACCAGGTCTCCCTCCTGCCAGGGCAGACCTGAACTCTTGCTCCAGCAATGTGGAGACTGCATCAGGATGCAGTATGGTATGTTGGGCCGTCTAGGCCCAGTGGTACTGGCACAGTGTCACTGGTGGTCACCAGCCCCATATGACCAGCTTTCTGCATCCCCTCAGCCCAGCACACTCCTCAGCCTTGACGGGCTACGCTTGCCTTTCCATACCCATCTGGCTTTTCCCACTACTCTTTAGCCCTCAATCTCTTCTTTTGCAAAGTGGTTTCTTTGGCTAATTATGCTAAAAGAGGGCAGTCTCTGACATGAGCAAAAGCAAATACCCAGTTCACATTAAGCTCCTGCTGAGAAGCTGCTTTGCAGAAGCAGAGCAGCTCCCTCTCCCTTCTGCTCGCCTGTGAACAGCTCTGGCTGCCTCTTCAGCCTGGTGGGAGAAAGAAGGATGCGATGTTAGCTCAGCACTCAGAGCGGGGAGAGCTGTGCAGGTGCCATATTACACTCCTAAATCATTTCATTTTACATGCAGTCTGGTTTCATGTGGGGCAAGTTTGTTGCTGGCAGCTCAAGAGATGGTGACAAGGAGTGTTCTGCAGCAAAGCACTTCAGCATATGTTTAACTTCAGCCTCGTGAGTCTCTCTCCTGGAGAGCAGACACCAGTGAGAGCACCGGCTTGCTTGAATGCAAGCATATGTTGAAGTGACTTGTGAAAAAGATCCATAGGCTGGTTAAGCAGATTGCTGAGTAGGGCTGAAGCTCCCTAAGAAACACATGGACTTTGCTGGTTGTGAAATGAACTCTCAGGAGAGGTTCTGCTTCTTGCTCTTCCCTCTGCAGATGCGGCAGGGGAGAGCCCTGAAGAAGAGCAGCCCACGGCATCCCTGGCTGAGCAGGCAGCACAGAAAGCCCAGCAAAATGAAGACTCAAGAGAGGAGGGGAGAAACAGCCTGGAGGAGAGGGAGCCTGGGGCACGGGATACTTATCCTAGCAAGAAGGAGGATCAGGAGGAAGCAGAGAGCAATGAGATTAGGGGCACAGAGGATGTTCAGCGAGATGAAGCCTTGGACAACCACATTAGCAAAGACTCTAGTGAGGATGAGCAGCAGCAGCGAGAGGATGAAGAGGAAGAGCCCAGAGGCCCCAGGGACAGCCTGGAGTTTGAGGAAGAGGGAGAGCAGCTATCCAGGCAGGGCCAGGAGCAGAGCAAGGAGGCAGTAGGGGAGCGTGTGGAGCGGGAGGATGACGGAGGAGATGATGCTGCAGAGGAAGACCCCACTGAGGCAGAGAGGTCACTTGATTTGGCTGAGGAAGACGAGGAGGCTGAGGAGATGCAGGGAGATGACAGTACGTATCCCAGATCACTGCACGGATACCTACCTGGGGTGAGCTGAGAGCACTGTGACAGACAGATAAGAGGCCTAAAAGTCCAGACAGGTGCTTACTGGTTTTACGGAAGTACCCTCACTGACAGCCACCCAGACCCCCCCACAAGTACTTGACCACGTGGACCCACACAGAGCAGGTGACAGAGACCTGGCAGCTGCCTTACTGTCTGCTGCTCAGTTTTCATGGCACCTGGGGACAACTAATTTCTTCTTCATGAATTTCCTCCATGTTTTTGGACTGCTGCTTCCAAGCCCGTTTACTGACGTGGTGATGTGAGAGGGGATATTTCTGCAAACCTAGGAAAATGGGTCTAAGTCAAGAAGCCCAGCTTGCATCGCCCCTGAAGGCTCGGTAAGACTTGCGCTCACTGTTTTGTTTAATGCTCTTTCAGATAATGACGATGCTCTTGGATTTGGTAAAGATGGGCGGAGCTCTGAGGAGGAAGAGCAGGAAGAACAGCATCCCCGGGTGCTGAGAGGAGGAAGGCATCGCTTGGAGGATGAGGGGATGCAGGAGGAGGAAGACACCTTCCAGCCCAGGGATGTCAAAAGTGAGGAGATGGAGGAGGAGTCCTCCAGGGAGTGGGAAGACTCCAAGAGGTGGAACAAAATGGATGAGTTGGCCAAGCAGCTGACATCAAAGAAGCGCATGGAGGAAAATGACAGTGGGGAAGACCCAGACAGGTCCATGAAACTGGCGTTTAGGTCCCACAAGTACGACTTCAGCAGTCCAGGGGAAGATGTGAGAAGGTCATGGAAGCATCACTCGAAGGAGGACAGCAGTGAAGGAGGCTTCCCACTTGCTCCCATGCCTGAAGAAAAGAAGGATGAGGAAGGCAGTGCTAACAGGAGAACGGAGGTTGGTGTACATAGGCTTGAGAACAAGTAATAAGAATAAGTAATAAACCATCTGGTTGTTACTTGGGAAACAAATTATGCTTGATGGGGATGGTATCTTGGTGTTAGGCAGCCAGTATCGGTTCTCTGTGACATTAAGTAGATGCCTGGTGACCTTTGAGTCATTCAGGTCCAGGTATTATTGAGATTTGCATCTGGCTGTGGCTTTGGTTTATATCTTTTTTTAGTGACTAGTGTAAAAACATGCCCTACCCCAGAGAGTCTTAAAAATGTGACAGGACTTTTGCACTGGCCTCTGCCAGACATGGTGACCAGAGCTATACTTGGAGCCTGGGGGTGGATCTTGTGTCCTTAAGCCCCTCCAAGTCAAAGGGAATGCTTTTCCTAGCTCAGGGATGGAGTGAGTAGTGTCAGACCTCCTCCTACAGAGGTAAATCAGGGTGCAGCCATGGTGAGAGAGCTGGGGTGCTGGAGTGGAAATGGTTGACAGATATGGGAATACATCTGAGTCAGGCTTCCAAAGTCAGAGACCTCCTTCCCTGGTACCTCATGTGATGCTATGTGGTAGCTCAGCACTTTCTCAGCAGGCAGGAATGGCCGTTTTGCCTTTGTGCCAAGGGCCAGCTCCAGGATGTTTGTCTGGGATAGTGCAGGGTGCTGGACAGTGGGGCTGGGCTCTGCAAGTGTTTAGTCTGGGACAAGCTACAGTCAGGTGCCTGAGAACAGACTGGGGCAGCAGGTGAATGAACCCAGTTTCCTGCAGCTCTCTTGCCCCCGAGACACCCCGCTTGCCTTAGTTACACAACAAAACCTTGCCTAAAGGTGGCCCATCAGCATCTTCCACTGAGAGGGCATCTTGTCATGTTGGTTCAAACCAAAGCCAGACAACTCAGCTATGAGAACGGTTGCAGCGGGTGCCTGCTGAAGAGGTGGGCACCTGCCCCCTCTGCCTCCTCACTGCAGTCTGCTCACGTCCCACCTGCAGCAATTTAAAATTAGGAGAGGCCTAATTAAGTGTTGAGCACAAGCAACTGTCCAGAGGGACAAGTGCAGGAGTGGCTGAGGGGACAGGGCAAGACGTGGCCATGCTTGTGCCACCCCTGGCAGCTGGCCCTGGGCAAGACTCCATAGCTCGGAGGGGTACCCCCGGGACAGCCACTGATGTGTGTCCCGGGTTTTCCTTGCAGGACCAGGAGCTGGAGAGCCTGGCCGCCATTGAGGCCGAGCTGGAGCGTGTCGCCCACAAGCTGCATGAGCTGCGGCGAGGCTGAGGGCCTCAGCCCTCCCCATGCAGGTGAAAGCCACCGCCACCACCCTCCTGCCACCCCACCGCATTTTCATTTCTTGATTTAAAAGCAATTAAGCCAGAGCAGAAGCATCGTGCCTAGGAAACTGACCTTGCTAGCGCCCAGGCCTACCTCCCTCGCCATCGTGTTGTGCCCATCGCCGCTTCTTCACCTCATGCTCTCCTCTCCACACAGATGCCCACCCACCTGGCCGGGTGCTGGTGAGCGTGAAGAGCCACCCACACATGTATTTTCTTTTTGATTTAAAAGCAATTAAGCCAGAGCAGAAGCATCGTGCCTAGGAAACTGACCTTGCTAGCGCCCAGGCCTACCTCCCTCGCCATCGTGTTGTGCCCATCGCCGCTTCTTCACCTCATGCTCTCCTCTCCACACAGATGCCCACCCACCTGGCCGGGTGCTGGTGAGCGTGAAGAGCCACCCACACATGTATTTTCTTTCTGGGTGGGGTTGTTTTCTTTCTTTTTTTTAAAAGACAAGACAGCTTTCTAGAAAATTCTCCTTCCACCGGTAGTTTCACTGGGTAAAAAACTGCAATAACTTGTTATCTTTTGATTAAAAGCTGAGAACTCTGACTGTAATATATTCTATATAAAAAATTTATCTAAGGAAAAATAAAGCTGCAGTGGGTTCCTTCCTTTGTTTTGGCAGCTTCAGTCTCAGTCACCAGCATGCCGTAGGGTTGTACGGTCCTGCCGGAGAGGAGGAGGAACAGAGTTCTCCCCTCACCCCAGGCTTGTGATGGTTCCCCTCCTTACCTCCTTACCCAGGCTCCAGCGCTGCTGCCCACACCAGGGACACCTCCCTGTGGTCCTGAGCACTGTGGGGCTCTCCCTGCCTGCCCGCAGCCTGGTGGTGCTGTACAGCCCAGCCCCGGCACTGGGTGTCCCAGGTGCTTCCAAGAGATGCGGGTCACATCCGTAGTTCATCAATGAACATGGGGTTGACGAGAGAGAAAACAGTTTAGAAGTTTAAACACTGGGGCAATACTTGACCAGGTCAACCTATTTGTACAATGGGTGAGTTAAAAAAAAGAAGTAACAATACTCTAGCCTTGAGGAACACTCTGGTTTATATTCCCCTGGAAATGAAGTTCTGAGGGGACACCTCTTCTGTGTGCTGGCTGCCAGGAACAGCTGCCAGGCTTTGAACTTGACATATTCCTTTATTCTGCTAAAAACATCAGCACTGTTGGCCTGTAGAATGAACTGCACCAGGGGTGAGCGTGCAGGGCCCCTCGGCGCAGGAGATGGTGGGTGTCCACAGCTGTCCTCCACCCACATGTGAGCTTTCCCAGGGAGCACGGAGTGGCCAAGGGGGAAATGTCCCTCGCCCCCAGCCCCGGGCAGCCACGAGGCAGCAAGAGGAGGTGGTGAGGCTGAGGCACAGCCTGAAAGCCGACCTGGCACAAGGCACAAGCTGGGACAAGGCACGGGGTGAGAGCCTGGCTGGGGAAAGTGTGCCCGAGCGAGGTGTGAGTCTCCCAACTGCATCCTGAGGAGATCACACGCTCATCAATCTCGGGTAAATGCACAAAGGAACAAAAGTGAAACCAAAGCTATTCTACAGAAGCAGTACTAAAATATCAATTATTAGGGACTTAATCCACCTGTGAAAGTAACTGTTTACATACTGATCTTCATTTAAATTTTAATTTGAATATTGCATCTAGCTTATTTTTTGGTGGCCGTCTCTGTCAGTAGCATCACCCATCCATGCCCTTGCAAACTCAGGTCTACACATCACAGCAAATTCAGAAACTGTAAGCTACCTACCCCATCGCTACCAAAACAAAAAACCCATAAAACAACAAAAAACCCCAAACCAAATACAAGAAACCAAGCAACGCACCATAGGAACACACCCACCTGCAAAGGAATTAGACAAGTTTTCCCACTAAGGATGTCAGCCACCGACAGAACTTGTTGATTGCTGCTGCAAAATCAGTAAGAGGAAAAATAATGTTACTTGATGGAGTTACTATAAATACTGTCTTAATTGGATACTCAAGTAATCACAAAATTTGGGACCCAAGGACTTTCTCCACAGGCAAAGGAGGAGTTCAAGGCCTGAGCGCTGGGCCTGGGAGGATACCCCACCAGTTGGCAAATGGACCAGCTGTACCTTTGCTCTGTGGTGTCCCTCAACTCACCACAGCAGGGCTTGTCCTTGGGGCTGACACCAGGCGCTGATCCCCAGGCGCTGCTTCTGTGAGCGCCCTTGCTGAGAGGGCTTGTTGCTTAGCAAAATTTCATGCTGCTGGGTAAGGTTATCTATCTTCCGTGCATTAGCTAAAAGAGGGTCCTGATTAAAGACCCATCTAGGTTTGGAGAAATCAAGAACTCCCCATCCAGGATGATGAAGGAAGAATTGGCCCAGAAGCCTACGCCAGGAATAAACGCTTAAGTATAGATGCAGCTGAAATCCCAGTGCTGTTCAGCTGATTTATATGGTAAGATAGAAGCAGCTGACTTCCCACTAGTGTTAGAAAACAAATCAAATCTTGCTGGTACAAAGAGGTCCAAAGTAACTGCAAACAACCGCACTGGGAAGGACGTGAAACCCAGATTCTCCTGAAAATGAGCTTCCCCTGGTGAGCTGCTCACCTCACTGCCCTATACGCTCATAAAAAGAAAGCAAAGTAGGACTTGTTATAAGGCATTTATTTTCATTACGTGTTGGAAAGGGACAATTCTGTCTTCAAAACAATTACAGAGGTAATGCCACAATACCTACTGCATATTGCTTTACTGTTGAAACTGAAACATTGTTCAGAACAAGTGCTTGGCAAATGAAAAGAAAATGAATACATTGCCATTGAAATCAATGCTGTTAAATGAAAGTACCACCTTCATTGTCAGATCTGATCAGTCATGCAACTGAAGATGCCAAATAGCAAGTATTTTTGGTTTTTACAGTAAGCCATGAACTTTTAAGGGTTTATATAATTCTATACAAATTTCAGTACAAAATGGGAATTATGTTTCAGAAATCATTGTGAACCAGGCTGAAGCGAATCACAAGACACACTTGTTAACACTGTACAGCTGGATTTGGACACAGGTATCAATGGACTCGCGAAATCTAGCACACACACAAAATGGTCCCCAAGATTAAGCCATGCTTAGGTGGGGAGCAACGCTGGAGAGTGAAGGAGAATATCCAACACTATTCACACCTAGAGGGCCAGTTTTCTCAAAATTGCTGGGATCCCAGGGAATTGTTGTTTACTCCATTTCAGGAATGACTGCATTTTAGTATGTGGTTCTCACAAGGGTATACACAAGCTGTATCAAATACTGAATCAGAAATAAATAATAAAAGATACATCTAATACATTTTTATTTTTAATATTATTTTTTTACAGCACTGACTTTACAAGAGGATAAACAACTCATTTTTAGGGGCTGCTAACATCTGAAACAAAGAAGTCACTATTTTATACTCAACATATACTCAACCTTTTAATAACTTTATATATGTATATATGACTTTTCACACAAAAAATGTTAAAATAATTTATACCTAAAAACTACTGTGTAAAGAATGAAGGAGGAAATAAAATGTGGGTTTCCTTAAAAAAGATGGAAGAGGAAGACCTGATCCATGCACTGTTTTAGCTATTTCTGGAGTTCCAAGACATTTCCAGGCCATCAACAACTTCCCCACATACTGGGAGCCCTCTGCAAACTCACGGAGCACTGGGCAAGCTCAACCTGCTAATGAGCTCATGTGGCCCATGAGCATCCGCTAGCATCAGCCCCTAGGGATTCAGGGTAAGAAAGGTGGCAAGAAAGAAAACATCTCCCCAGACTGCTATTAAACAGCACAGAGCGAAACGCTGGGCCACCAGTATCACGATGCCTACTGGCTAGGATTCTACTCCCAAGCCCTACCTCTCCTCGCCCTCCTTCTGCATCACAGATACAGGATGCTTTCTTACAGTGGATTTTTTATATCCACAGGAAAACTGTGCCAGCAGCTAGGGGTGGACCAGACCCCAAGAGCCACCTGTATGCACGCACCAAGAACAACTCCCTTCGCTTGCTACAAATGCTACTGTGCTTCTGTTGCTGAGGAATCGTTCTAATATCTCCATTTATACCTGGATCCTCTCAAACTTCAGCTATCTTTAATAATTTTTGTAGCCATGTAAACACGACAGAATCCACAGAGGATCTGAAACCCATTCACTCAAAAGCTGAAGTGTTGATGGCCTGGATCCACACAGAGCGATCAGGGAAAGGATAGGTAGTGAAGATGTGGAAAGTACTTTTCTGGAGGTTACATTCCTCTCAAATAGATATTAAAGCAATATTACAAATAAAATCAGCAATGTGATCTGCAATGGTGTGTCCATTTATCTATGAAAGCGAGAGCAGATTATATTAAAGGAAATATTTTAATCTACACAAAGCATTTTCACATACTCCTAATTACAAACACAGAGTTGCAACACCATAAAGTAATTGTATACTGAATACAGGATTCAATACATCTCTTACTAAAAAGGAGAGGAAAAGAAAATTAGCAGGGTAATGCAAGTGAAAATCTGCAAGTGTGCACATGGGGAGACTGCTACAAACTTAAAATAGACTCTTCACTACAAAATCAAAATCCAAGGTTTTCTGCACAGCTGTGGAAGGCAAGGCTGCAAGTAGTGTGAAAAGGCCTGACTTGCTTGTCACTGCTGCCACGCAAAGATGTCGGGAAACTGGTGTTAATCTAGGAACTGATAAGCCTGGATTGTTTAGATGGAAACAACAGAAGCAGATTTCCTTTGTTTTGCTCTTTTTTTTTTTTTGCTGGCTAACCCAAACACCTCTGGCCCTTTTTATTCTGTTGCCTTTGGACTGCATCCTGCCTCTTTTATCTACCCACCTCTCCACCTCATTGTTCCCTGACTGGATACAGCCCATACTTCATCTGGAAAACTCGAGGCTTTATTTGAGCAACCCTCATTACCTTGTGAAGCCTCAGGGTTGGGTTCTTAATTTGGGATCATCTACAATGAAGACAAATTAACTGGTGGTTTTCTATATGAGCGACCTGCTCCGGACCTCCTTCAGAAAAACATTCCCACGTTGAGGAAGGAGATCTTTAAACAGTTTTATCATTCCTATGGTCTGAACAGTATTAATAAAAATAGAGCATCTCACCTACCCAGCAGCCCGCTCAATTGGCTGCTACAGCACAAAGGTTGAAGAGCCAGGCACACGGTTAACCAAAGGCCAAAGAGCATCAGCCCCGTGGTAGTTCTGCACTACACGAACCACAAATGTCAGCACCAACGCTCCCAGTCCAGCCGCATTTCTGCAGTTGGTTTTCACGTAACAACCAAGATGTTCTGGTACAGTCATGACAAACCCAAGCACAATGTGGCAAAGTCAGCTACAGGGGAAAGAAGATGGTGACGGCTTTACATCGCAGGCAGTTACAACATCACTCCAGTTCTCTTCAACAGGGAGAAATCTTCACCTACTGAAGCCGATTACACAGAGTGAAAACCAGAGCCCCATCTCCTTCATCATGCTGACACAAACCCTGGAGAAATTCTGGCCAAGCTAATGGTGTTCTCGTGGATTTCTAACAGGGAAGCAGAACAGAAATAGATCCCTAGGAAGCTAACTGGTGACCATGTAAGTTTAATATAATTGCTCCCATCAACACAGCAATAATAGCTACGCCTCTGAAAATACAGCAGAACCTTTTCTAACTCACAATAACCTAATTTAAACAGACATTATGAAAAATCTCCCTCAGATTGTCCGCAATTTTAAGAACAAGGGCATTCTGGTATGGTCTAATATTACTAGACTTCTCTACTTTTACTAAAAAATAGACAAAACTACGTATTATGAACTAACTTACTGTGAAGCTTATCTTAAATCAAAACTATCCCGAACCTACCAAATGAGGCAGCAATTCAGAAAAGCACTTTAGCACAGGCTTAATAACATATGCATGCTCAAATATTTTGCAATAATGTAATTGTATGTTTGAATACCTGGTAATTTATGGTTTTGGCTTTTAAAAGCTGGTCTCCCAATTTGCCCCTGTGATTTAGCAACATTCTAGTATATGAGCCATAACAACAATTTCTGCAAGGAAATACAGTAGTACAGCAACTGCATGGTAATTTATCTGAAAACTCTACTGTAATGCCACATCACAACAGGTACCTGCATATCCGCACCTGGTAAATTAAAAGTGATATCGATGCATTTGATAAATAAAAAATAAATTACAGACTATGGGAAAAATGTCACTGATCACACCAATGACCTAAACTTGCTTTCTAGTTACTGACAAGGTCTGGAGTAATATTTAAATATAGTATTTCTGCAAGCCTTCAGAGAATTACAAAATAAACTTCTAACAATCATTTGTAAACAAGTTTAAAATGCACAATTATATTTCAGTAGTTTATTTTGGAGAAATAAAGCAGTGCAAAATAGGCCAACCAAAATTCAGAAGGCAGCCAGGAAAATAAAATTCTTATCTGATGTTCTAACTAGGAAACAGCATACAGACATTTCCATTGGATCCAACACTCAGATTCATGTAAACATACTTAGTTTGAAAGGTCTTGAGTTACTAACCCAGTTTTAACATCATTGCTTCTTCCCCACCACCCAGTAAAAAATCCCAAAAACCAAAAACCAAACCAAACCAAAACAAACCCCAAGCCATTGTAATAAGGGGAGCAAAAGGCAAGTCTATAAACACTCCACCAGCTGGTTACAAGAAAGTACCATACAAAAATATGCACTGGCAAGTTCCTTCCTGAGGGTATCTTTTGTTACATGTGTAACACAGAAACACTTTTTATTTAAGCAAAAAAAAAAGCCCAAACTGTAGATGTCAATTTTATTTCAATCATTACGAAAGATTTGGTCTACCATGAATGCTTTTATCAACCCTTACCTATGTACATCTGACTCACTCACACCACATCTGAGACCTACATGCTGCAGACAACGTGGGATCCAGCAGCCTCAAAGCATACGAGGGGTGTGAAGCGTGCCCAGCTCAGAGCTGATCTGCAACGGTCGAGGAAGTTGGCTGCATTTACGTACACCCTGGAATTTGACAGGTACCACACTCAAGATCCTTCCAGTCCCTACAGAAGTATCTTGAAGTTAGTAACCCCTCCAGACGTGGAATGATTTCCTCTTCTGTAAATCAGCCTTGAAAATCTGATCCCAGCTACAGGGAATTCCCAGGAATGGCATTTTAGGAGCAAACTCAATCTCTCCTAAGTAAAAAAACATTCTTTACAGAAAAGAATTGCCACACAACACTCCTCAAAAATTTTTCCCCTCCAGGATTGGTACCATCAGGTACGCTACTGACATCTTTTACGTAGTTCAATCCTCTCTCTGTGGTCTACCTGGGCATTAAGCTTTAGATCCTCTCCCTTTGAGCAGACATCTAACACATGATACTAAACAATCTGGTATTAAATGCTGCAGTGACGGATACCTGACGAACACCTGCTATAGAAAGACAGAAATTCCCCTATCTGCAAGCCAAGAGCTTAACTAAGGAAATTTTCTTAACATCACCTCTCTTAAATATATTTTAGGGCTTATATGGGGAGGGAAGGCCACTCTGTCTACCAAAATAGTGTCTCCATTCTCAGCACTGACAGACTTGGATATTTCCAGTTTAGTGTTCAGAACCAGCAAAAGCTGCAGGAACTGTCGACAGCGAAAGACGCTGCCATGCTAGAAGATGGAATAGAGGGTGAACACTGTAGATTCACTGCTTATCTCAAGAGATACGAATTGGCTGCACTGTAGTTTACAAATAGAACAAAGCACTATTGTAAATTATCACACAGCCTCATCTGGCAGCCTGCAACAAAATAATGCAGTACCCAATTCTGCTTATATTTATTCACAAAAGAAAAAAAAAATGCACAGCAGCACAGATCTCTGGATAGCAGCAACTGTGCTACCCCCTAGGATCCACAGATCAGGTGCACTGCTCCAAGGAAAACATGTGGCTCTGATTGCCAGCTTTTTTGCAGAGCTGTCCCACCATCCTCACAAGTGCAGTGGAGGGAGAATTAAATTCTCTGCTAAGAGATGAGCTGCTTCCAATAACTCTTCTAGGATTTCACCACTAGCAGACAATTGAAAGGATAATATTTAATGTACTAAATCACTCAACCTAACCATCGGCACTCTTTCTGCATCAAATGTGTCACTGTTGGCAAGTGTGGTAAGAAGTTGCTTCTGACTGAAGCAATGAGGCCTGGGGGAAGAACTGCAAAGCTGGAACGGGGGTGGTCACCTTGGTTCTGCACCCTAGCTGACAAGTCTGCTCTGTCCTACTCAAAGTGCCACAGCTTCACAGCAAGCTACCTGCCCACTGGTCAACGTTTCAAGAGATTTGGTTTAGTGATTCTGAAGTTGTCTTAGCTTTCTTTTGCAATGGCCTACTTGGAAAAAGGGAAGAGAGAATATTTTAGGCAAAAATCTCTTAGCACTGTTACATTCAGACACCGCATTTCAACATTATTATCTCCTTGATACTATGAGGTCCGATTTTAAAATGCTGGTCACCAGTGATTACAAAGAACAATAGAAATGAAAGAGCAACCCTCCCACAATGAAAGGATAGTGTTAAAACCCACGTGTGTAAACTCACTACAGATTTGCAACTGGAGTCTGATGAAATGGATCTGAATCACTTTCTCACCTTCCCCCTTTCAGTCCACTTCATCAGAAAATCAGGTTAAATCAAATGGAAGGTTTGGTGTGTTTTTTTTCTTTTTTTTTTCTGTGTTTTGTGTTGTTTTTTTTTTTCTTTTTCATTTTTCGCAATCGTATTGTTACAGCCTGATCTGGTTCTGGGACCGCAATTTGCATCCCTGTGGCTTTTTCTCAGTCCATGGCATTGGCAAGTTATTGAGAAGAAGCTTTTGTGGCCAATGTAGCGACGCAGTGCTGCTGGAAGCTGGGGGACACTGCCGAGTTACAGCCTAGTCTCTGGTGTTGCAGTTTTACTGAGCTGTTGGTCTCGCTTTCCACAATCCAGGAGGAGTCTTTTCCCCTGACGCTGAGACAGCCCGTGCTAGCGCAGCATATCCGCTCGTCCGTGATCCCGCTGGTCTGCTCTGCCAGGAACTTGCTGCGGTTTAGCTGGGTCACCTCGGGTGCCTGACCCTGCAGGACAGCAGCTATGTGGTTCAGGAGATCCGTGAAAAATTCAGAAACACCCTCATATCCTGAAAAGCAGAAAAATGAAGGAGACAAAAAAGGCAATTAAGTAAATTTCACAACTTCTTTGAAGCGCTTCTTATACTAGTTTATTTTTTGGGTTGTCCTTGCTCTCCAAGTGATAATAAAATGGCTTCTCCTTTACATTGTTTTGAGTGGCTGCATGTGCAGATAAAGAACAGAGACCCCTGCTGCGCAAATATTTTTGTTCTACAACAAAAAACGTCACCTTTCAGATTTTCTGTTTCCTCTCAAGTACATACACATGTATACATAATTTTAGGTATAGTTTACCATTTGTTGCCAAGTCCAGGTTTTTAGCTAAGGTACCAACTCTGTGGTACAATGCTGATCCTCTCCATACTGTTTCCAGGCTTACTAAGGAAAGTCGCTCTAATGCAGAGTTGCCTTGAGGGTCTGCACCCTCTCTAGAATTTGCCAGCGATACCCTCAGTTAGGGAATCCCCAGAGGACAGTGTGGCTGGCTTTATACCCTACAGAAAAGGTAGCTTCCCACTGTGTCAGAAGCAACGTGATGCTCATCTAATCTAACCTAACTTGACATTTAGAACATGCTCCCTACTATGAGCAATGTCTGAAAAAGCACTCAAGGGACAGTAAACATGTATCAATGACATACATATATATATACACACATAGAAACATCAATTTTTTATTTCAGTACTGGAACCACCTTTCTGCAGGTTCTGTTAAGTGATTCCAGGCAATTTACAAAGCAGAGTTTAATGACAAGTTTCCTGGTTGAAACAGTTGCTCAAATACCAGGAGACATGATATTTTTTGGTGACGTAAAGGGTGGCAGTAGGCATACAGAACTTCTGGCTCTATTTTAAACACTCTTGTACAGGCATAGTTTTCTCACTGCATTCATTTTAAAATTGAATGAGACATGCAACATATTGGTAAAACGTCCTGAAATGGATCTTAACTGCTACTGCATTACAATTGTTATCAATTTCATTTAGTATTTAGGGGTGATATATGACATTCAATGTATTTAATGCAATAGGTTGATTGTTTTAAAATGTCTATAAAAGTATTCTGAAGGTGACCTGGTATTAATACAGGAGAATGAAACAATAAATAACAGTTTAAAAATCCCATGTGAACAGCACACATTCACACAGAAGCACATGAGCAGAACCAGGGACTACAAAGTAAATGCACATTTTAAAACACTTTCAGTGATGTGATCTTGAGGCAGAAGAGTCCCCCAGATCCATAATAATTCAATTTTAATCTCCATTCTCCTTAGGCAATAAAAACTCAACTTCCTGAAAAACATAAGGTAAGGGGATAATTTCACCTTAAGACAAATGTGATGATTTGATGGTATATTTATAACCCATGTTAACGAATTACCTCTTATTTAGGCTCCTACACTGCTTTGGATTTTATTGCACTTGGTTACATTTCTCCTGGGTACTTACCAGGGCACACAAAACACCAGCAGTGTGAGACAACAGCTCCCAGTTTTCCTTTCTCAAAAGCCCTTAAACAGATTCACCGAAGAGACCGGCCATTTGAAAAACGTCAAGTTTCCCAGTGCTCCACACAATAACCCAATGGTCAGCAGGGGTAACTAGGGCTCTTACAGCCAGTCAGGGGAGCCAGAACGAGATCTCCACCTCTTTTAGAGAGGTGCTTGCTACGCTTTCTTGCTTATGTAAAACCCATGGGATTAGCCTTCAAATCTACTCAGAGTGCTTCAAACACTCCGGGAATAAGCCATCTCCATAGTAACAGCTTTAATATTCAGGGAGGAGATCCACTGTACCCTAGAGTGTTTCGTGTCTGCTCACTGAAAACACACCAGCTTTGTTTCAGGGCATCTGGCAAACTCACAAAGAAGTTATTTTAAATATTTAATGGGAGTAAGATGGCCAGTTAATTCAGTCCTGAAATCAGCAGATGTTACAGTGTAAGAAAGCCGTAGGTATCAGTCATGCTTCCTGTGTGCAAGCCTTCGGCATGCTGGGTGGAAAGGCCCAAGTAACTCTGTGTTGTCACTCAGAAGAAACCTCACACACTTGTAAAAAACAAACGCAAGGAAGGGAGGAAGAGAACCAGGAGGTCTCAACTCTCAAGCCACAGGATGCCTGGGGAAGGCTGCAGACCGTGGACATTGCCTCGCTCTGTTCACTGGATGCTGCTGCTGGCCTCTCAAAAAAAGCAACTGTGGGACATCACTGTGCTCTGATGACAACAAAATCAAGAAAGGCAAACTAAATTACACTGTCAGAAACTACCAGTAATGAATTTGGAGTTCATGTCACACAAAGAAATCAGTGGAGGATGTAAGTTTTGCGCATCTCAAAGCACAAGTTGCATGAATCATGCTCCAGCAAGTACTACCCTAGCACTGCCCACTGAAACCATTTTGGAAATTACTCTCTACAAGAGGCTATGTTGAAAACAGCCTCCAGAGTCCTCTGGCTGAACACAGAAAGAATGTCCACCCAGCAATGCTTCTGAAAACAAGCGCCTGTCCCCCTGAGCTCTGTGAAGTCAAGAAATGCCTAGGAGCTTTTTAAAGCTAACATTAAAGATGCTACCTGCCTGATTTTTAGGAGACTCTCCCTGATGTGGCACGTTCTCTGCCCAGAGAGAAATGGAAAGCCCAGGCCCTGCAGTTACGGCAGCATATTTACACACACAAAGTGCACGCTCAGATCCGGTATTTCCAGCCACCACACATATGCAGCACACAGAATCAGCAGTTCCCCTGTACTGGTAACAGGCTGCAGAACGGGCACACAAGCTGCTGCTCATGCTGGGTGAGCTCAGCCACAGCCACAGGCCAGCCGGCTATGCAGAGACTTCTCTCTTAGTTACCTGCGGTCACGCAAACATAAAACCCACATGCTACATGACTGTGCCTACAGTTAAATATCTCATCTGGCAACCACTGCTAAATATAGTCCTGGTGGTTTCCCACAGAACTGGAGACACAATGGGCCTTTTAGAAATTTAGTTTTAAAATAATTTTGAAGAGTTGCTGGTGCTAACGGAGCAGACAACAGACGACATCCTCCTACAGGTACATCTGCTCTCAATTCTGCCATTAAACTAATCACAAGATGACATTCATGAAAGGGTAAGTTCAAAAGAGCTTAGAGTCTGGTAAACACAAAAGACAGCACACAAGGAAGCCGAGCCTCTGAGCAGCTGGACAAGGCTTTGGTCAGGTCTGGCCCCAAGCCATAGCTTGAGCTCCATAAAAGAAGTGAAAGATTAAGAAGCCTGGGGGCTCAGGGCAAGATCCCTAGCTGTGAACTCACCTCTGCCATACTGAAAACTCAGGTCTCTAAGGCCAGGATAAACACACTATGTAAGAGCCTGTGTACGTCTCAGGAAACAAACACCACTATTCAGGTAAACAGAGGAGAGTCCCAAAGAGAAACACTCCATGCAAAGCAGCCTCAAATGAGATGATGTATTCTCTCCCTGCGTTAAGCTACTGCATTTAGCACAAGTGACAGATCATTATTGCCCCCCGCCTTACAGACACTCATAACTCCTTTTAACAATTCCAGTGGACAAGGAGCTTGCTTAGTTGTTTCCAAGACATACGCTGCACTAAAAAGCAGAGAACAAGTCTACCCATTTTCATGTGCTCTTATTGTTCTATTCCAGGATGTACTTACGAGAACCTGCAAGGCTATTTAATTCATTAAAGCAACTTGTGTGCACCTACAACTTTAACATCTTCCTCAGATTTCTGGTGGTGTTGCCTTTTCCCACAAATGTCTTCTCACGGAGGATCACTTTGCACAGGAAGAGATTTTCAAGGGAACAGTTTGCTGCTTCCACCTCCTCAACACTTTTAATGGCATAGTCTCAAAAAAAAGAGAAACCTTAAAAGGCTCTCCTAAAAGAGAATTTATAATTTTTTTTTCATCTCCAGAATGAGGGACAGGCCCAGAAAGGCCAGGTCCTTGCACAGTCTCATGCTTCAGTTCCTGAGCATCCTTTGCAGGGAGGGGCACAACAGCCATGTTACAGCTGGCCACTACAATTTGACTGCATTTCCCAAGAGCTGACAGTTCAGTAGCATGTTCCATATCTAGGTTAGGGGTCTGCTCTTCACAGATTCAACAGTATGCAACCTCCAAACAATTTAGCTGTGGCTCTCCTGTCCCCGACCTGGGAAGCAGTGATGTGAGACACGAGCAGTAAAACTTCACACCAGGCACACACTGCATAGTTTCCACAAAGCATGAGTGTAAAGGCCTTTCTCACCTGGGAATGCATTTATATCAATGACCGCATGCTGGCCAGTCTGATTGTTAATGATGATATCAATTCCAAAGAGGGAAACTCCCAGAGCTTGCCGCAGTGCCTTAGAAATTTCCCGGATGACGTCATCGTTTGGCCGCTCAAATACTCCTTCGATTTTATCCAGCTACAGTGGAAAAAGACACATTACTAAGGGACTCTGAAACAGTCTTTTTAGTGGAAAGACTGATTTTCAGAGGTTTCCAGGTGCATATCCACCAAATCTAATTGCAGAGAACTGGTGGCATGAAACAGAGAAAGACAGCAGAGAAACTGCTTTCATAATTCAGAATCCTTCCTATACCAGAAGTTCACGTGCTCTAAAGCACCTAGTTCTTCCTCTTCATATGGGTGCAGCTCCTTGAGAGACAGAGCAGTGTAGGAATGAAGGGAGAATCAGACTCATTATTTTAAGTAGTAGATCTACACATTAAAAAACCAAAGAAGACTCAAAAAAAGGAGCAAGGCTCTTTTCAGCGGCGTCCAATGACAGGACAAGGAGTAATGGGTACGAGCTGCAACACAGGAGGTTCCATAAAAATATTAGAAAAAACTTTTCCACTGTTAAGGTGACGGAGCACTCGAACAGGCTGCCCAGGAGGTTGTGGAGTCTCCTTCTTTGGAGACATTCAAAACCAACCTGGATGAGTACTTGTGCGATCTACTGTAGGTGATCCTGCTCTGGTGGGGGGGCTGGACTAGATGATCTTTTGAGGTCCCTTCCAGCCCCTGACATTCTGTGATTCTGTGATTCTCTGAAATATGGCTGGTGTGTTTAACCCTGTGCTGCAAATATTCTGGCTACCATTCTGTCATTTTGATGTAGATTAAAGGGCTCATAAAACAAACTCTTGCTGTTAGTTTAATCTGAGCCATACAATACAACTCAGCTGGCATCTTCAGGGCAGACACTAATTCGAAGGGGATATCTTTTATGTGGGTTTTCACGTAGAAGTTATTCTATAAACATTCATTACAGTGAGTAAAACCCAGGTTACTTATGACTGGAAGATGTAATTTTCTTCACTTTTTAAACAACATATTACAGAGCAGAAGTATATGGTACAGAAGCATGTATGGAATATGCATGTGTATGAGAGAGATGGCAGGTAAACCACAGAAGCATATAGTCTTATCTAAATTTCAAAGTAAATTTAGCCATAAAGGAATTTGTGACTAGCCCAATTACAGTTTTAATATTTAGCATGCCTATCAATGTTGCAAACAACTGAAAATTTAATCATCGCCAACTTTGAAACTACTCCCCAATACAGCTTGTGAAATAGAGAAGAATCTGGAGACTCAGAGATTGAAAGGACCCAGTCCTGTAAAGTGACTTTCTCAGCAGTTGAGTGACCGAGAGCTCGTTAGGATTCGTACAAAGCTTATTAAAAGGACTAGTAATATAAGCATGAAACTGTGCAGCACATTGGCACTGTTGGAGTTGGAAGACACCCAGAAATGGTCACAGCTTGGGCGTGCTCACAGCGCACACAGCTACTGGCCCTCTGTGGCCCTGCCCAATGCAATTTCTCTCCTTGAATTTTCACTGTTTGTCTTTCCTCACAGAACTGAGTCCTAGAAGGATGATTTATGCTTATTAAGCTCTCTGGACAGGAAAAGGCCAGGTATTTGAATTCAGAACCTCCTTCTTCCCTTTGTCTAGATTAGCTCTGGGGAGTTTAGGCCTGGCAAGCAACAGAGCCCTGCTGCATCAGTGTTTCCTCACCAGAGCTCGGTAAGGAAAACCAGTGGGGGACACAGTCATGCTGGTTCGTTGGACCAAACAGACCTCAGCCTGCAACACAGAAGCAGACAACTTGTGAAGGAGAGTCACTAGCTACTAACGTTTCCGTAAGAAAGGACTAGATAGTTTTCCAGATGCACCAGACGATAAAAAAGACAAAGTGTACTTACTGCTGTTAAGACAGATGAGGATTCTGGTTTTGAAACATTGTGGCTGTTGAAAAATATCGATTCTCTGTCTGGAATTAAAAGCAGGTTGTAAATAATGCAGTAGGTTGTAAATCTTTATGCAAGATTTCAACTTCCAAAGGATTAGTTCAAGGAACAGTAGATGGCACTGCAGCCTTGGGAATCCAGTCTCAATCCCTGCTCGGCAGTCCCTCGGCACCCATCCCATCCCATCCCATCCCATCCCATCCCATCCCATCCCATCCCATCCCATCCCATCCCATCCCATCCACCACCCTCAGAGCCTCTCCTGCACTTACTGCCCGCACAGGCAGAGACCCATGGCTGGGTCACCCACAGTTTTCACACCTCGCACCACAGATAAAGAGAACTGCACGTGGTTAATAGAAAACGGTTTCCTTTCCTTCACTAGTCAATTAACGAAGCTCAGCAAGATAATGAAGTTAATTTCTACTAATTTGCTATACTCAAAGTGAAAGCTGCAATGGGAATGCGTGTGATAGAAGGCAAGTAGATTGATAGCTCCCAGGGTATGCTAAGATCCCTGTAAGCAGCTGAGGAAGACACTGTGACCATGGGAAAAAGCAGTGAATTTCAGTTCAGGGCCTGTTCTCCTTTTAGAGGCACCACAGGAATGCAGGAGACACACTGAGGTGACAGAAGCACAAAGGTACCACAGTGGAAAACATGGGGAGAATTGCATCAGCACCTCCCACCCTGCTCTCTCTGTGCTGGAGGTTTTACTGGTGGGGAGAAATTCACCACAATTCTCCCCTTGGGATTCCCACCATGGCAGCCTGATGGCATTGCACTGACAACCCCTGCAGGAACACCTGGACCAAAGTCTCAGCACACAGGTGGCACCAGCAATAGAGTATTTCTGCTATGCTGGTCTCTCTGAGTGAACATTTAAGGGTAGCCAGAAGGCTGTGTACAATATAGATGGGAGGCTGTGAAAAGCAAACCCAAATCTCCTCTGCAGTCTGACATCACCATATCCTCTTCTTATAGTTTATATTAACACAGATCCTGGCCTACTTTGATCAGGACATAGAGCAGACCTAATTGTAAATACAAGCATATATACCTACAGACAAGGACTTTTACTGAGACCCTTCTATACACACACTAACAATATATGTATTTGTGTGCAGAATGCAATAGTGAGCATATATGGACCTACTAGGATCAGCAGAAACCACTAAGAAAAGTGACAAGAAACTGGCACTTGTTCATTCCTCTTTCAGTTTGATATCTTCCCCCCTCCTGTCCCCACCTCCTGGATTTGTCCAGTTGCAAGCAGACAACGCTCCCACCCATAGGCTGCTAAATGCTTTTTGCTCCTGATGGGCCACAGAATGCAGTTCTCTGGAAATTAGCTTTTTTTTTCCATAAAGGAAATTTAAGTAATCTTTAATGAAAAGTGCTTCAAGTGCTGTTTTCCAGTTACACAGAGGAGGATCACTGTTCTCACTGATAAACCATTCCTCCTTCCCCCCAACACAGCTGGTATCTACAAAACCTTTCAAAGGACTCTTCCTACCAAGGTTTACAAAGGAGAGGCTAGTGTAGGATCTTTAATTTAAACACATATACATAATCAGGTAAAAATACGGAAAGGAAGTTCTGAAATGATGGAAACCAGGAAATTCTCTCTAAAGTACACTTATAAACAAATTCCAGAACAAATGACACACAAACCTACTGTGAAATGAGAGAATCTCTCCCCCTCTACCCTTTCCACATGACATAAAACACTGTTTCTAACAGGTAAGACTCAGGTTACTATTACATAAATATTTACTATATGAAGTAATTCGTATGTATTCCAGAGCAGATGAGTTATCTCCCTTCCTATTGAAATAATACAGGAGAGGAAAGACAGTATGTAAGAACCAGCTGCTTTCGCTTCAGCAGCCTTCTCAAAGATAATTCTCTCTTTTGAGCTGTTCACTGCCAAACTTCAAAGAACTGGCATTTCCTTTTAAAACGGCATAACGTACCTGAGATTCCCGCAGAGAAGTTCTTTAAAGATGGCCTTTTCACCACCGTGTAGGATTCCCCAACCACGAAGACTTTATACAGCACGGCATTGTGATTGATGAAGCTCTGAATGACACAAGGGGGCCGAACAGCTTTGAGGCCTTCCTGGTTGAAGATGATTGCCATCTGGAAACACGCACAAACAGTTGTGCACAAGTCTTTAAAAAATTTCATGCTTACCCACAACCTGACTAGCTGTGAGGGGGAACATCTACTGGTGTAGCTAGTCCCATTTCATTACATTTCATTTCACTGACATACAACTCTCCAAACACTACTGGCATTGCACCTTTCATTTTCAATCAACATTTTCTTCTCAGCCCTTTGCAATTTCATCTCCTGCTTTTAGTAGGGAAGCTACTGCAACTGCAGGTACAACAAAAGGTTAAAACATACGACCAACACAGATAAAAAAGTTTGTCTCAAATATAAGCATGTGACATGAGAACAACAAAATGAACAGCTCTGTGTACTAACTGCACAAGTTCTTCCCCAGAGCTCAATTTCCTGTGGTTTGGTTCATTCAAGTTGCAATGGCCTAATCACCAGGTTTTCACCCACATCTTCAGAGAACTTTTTTCAGACTACAGTCGTGTCTCGCTGCTAGCAAATGCCAGCAGAACGATTTTCGTGGCTTGGTTTTACCCCATTCATCCAAATGGATAGCCCTCTTGAAGGGACTGGAATAAATATGCCAAAAGGGAAAGCACTTATAGTGCCCGAGTGATGAACAACAGCTGCCTCAAACAGCACAGGAGCATCAATCCCTCTATTACCATGCTTACATGCCTACTTAATTATCATAACTCTGATGCCCCATTTTGCAGGCTTATTGTTGTTGGGTATGGATGTCACCAAGGTTCCTACGCAGGACCAGTAGCAAGCATCATTCTGGCACAGGTGATGAAATTACTTTTTACCAGTGTGCCCCGCAGTGAGGATTAACTTTGGTTTGCTCTCCATCCTCAAAGCCCTGAAAAAGCTATGCTCCAGTTAGCTTACTATTGACCTCTTTTCATTTCTCCGGTGATGATGGGCCTTGTTATCCACAGTGGCAGCAGGGCATGCTGGTAGTCAAGTGAACACAAGTAAGGACTGTTCAAGGCCAGAGAATCTGACGTACCTTTTGTCTTCCTTTCTTCTGGGCAAAACTCTCTCCCACAAGTAGGGATGCTTTTGTGCACTTTTCCCCTCTAAAGAGCCTTGAAGACAACAGCTAACCATCCAAGTCCTGAGCCTCGCACTCACCTTAGTCAGTGCGTTTATCAGAAAAATACCTAAGCTCTAAAACCACAAGTTTCTTCTTACGCCTGATAACATGTTTTCACTGGCCTGCTTGCACATACTGTTCTATTTGGGATGCAAGACAACCCAGTGAGGCTAAGAGAATTCCTCTGGGGCCCACAGTGACTCCACAGCGATATACAGAATAAAATCAGAGCTTCCTGCCTCAGGATGTAGACGAGTTACACTGCTTGCTCGCTCTTTCCATATTCTTCCTGTCAGTTTTCAAGCTTTCTGAGATTAGGTGTATCTCAGTGAAGTCCGGGTCACTGGAAGAATTTTACAAAATAACTTTACCACTTTGTGCTCTCTCTCATATATTATATATATATATGCTGCTCATTTGATGCATGCTCCACTTGCAGACCAAATTTTTGCTAACACCTTAGTTTGTTCCAGCAATAAAAATAAGTTCTGTTGTTCAAAAATGTAGCCACAGTAAACGATGTAGTGATTACATATTCATAGCCAGAAGTCTGAGCGTGTTTTTGCCCTCACTCTTTCTTACCTGGTACACCACATCAGATCACATAACTGTCTGCACACATGCCAACTGACTTAGCAGACTAACATTTTCTGAGATAAGTCAATGTGTGCTGATATTCTTACCCTGTCTCTATTATACCAGACGCTATCAACCTGACAGGATTGAGTGAATGTGGTACCAAGACGTGTGAGAAACCAACTCTAACCAGCAGATTCATCGATGAAGATGATTCACAGCAACAACATCATCATATCTCATGTGTCTCTCACCAGTGGCAAGAAACACTGCTCTCTTCCTACTCATGTGTAGACTGTTGGCATCACAGTATCTACATCACTATACCGGCACAAACTGTGCTGTTCCTATAGTGTTCTCTTCAAATCTTAGTTAATTAATGTCCACATACAAATATAAGATGAACAGGCACTATTTTAGAAGTGTAGAAACCCAGGAAGTTTATCTTCTTGGCACAGAACTGATGTAAGCTACTGGAAACCACACCTCTCTTCTGCAAAGCTCTGTGCTGACAGCCCCATGGAGCAGCGCACAACCCATGCAACTCCCACGGTGCTGTGTTACACCGGTTCACTGCGGTGTCTTATAGTTTTAGCATGCATGAATGCAACTCCAAGAATTCACTTGCAGGGCGCACTTGGTCTTTGCCATCTAGCACAGACCTGCTGTGTCTCGCTGTAACATGGGAACAGTATTTTGTATCCTAATTTCCAAATAGCCTTCTTCATTATAAATGCAGAGCTCTTCTGAAGGCAAATCAAAACATTCATGACTAAGAAGATTTACGGACAACATCCTTAAGGAATTTAGTCTCAAAAACATAGTGATTCTTCGCCTTTTCATTCCTGACTGCTCAACACTGAGAAAAGGAGTCATTCTAGGCACATTTCTTCAGGTTATGGGTCTCAGTGATATCTCATGGCAGCTTTACCAAAGGTCAGCCGTGTTCTGACTTGCTGGCAGTTGGGAAGGACAACCTCCAAGTATCATCTCTAGTCAAGTCTAACAAACAGTGCTGGCAAAACGAGGTTCAAGTACTGACCTGGGCAATGATTTCTGGTGCAGAGGCCATGTAGAACTGTGGGACAGCACAAGAAGACTAACTAACAGCACCTTGGCTTAACTAGCTTGTGTGTTCACCTCAAAATGTGGAGTTTGCCAGCCTGACAGGCACCAAAACCAAACTCAAGCAGCACCTTCAGCTGTCCCTATTAGTCAATATTTGAACTTCATGAATAATCATCTTAAGAAAAAAACCAGGTTTCTAGTGAGGTTGTGTTCTAGGTCCAGTGTCAGCTCTGCAGGGCAAATATCTCTACAGAAAATGAAGCAATTTACCAAAAGCCAAGAAGGAGTCATTAATTAAACAGGCAACATTTTCTTGCTTCTAGACGTACACTCCATCTTTTAGAGAGACTGTACAGTAAGCAGAGTATTCTACGCTTCTCTTGCCATTACTGACCTTAAAATAGCAATTACAAGACAGTTCCTCTCTGATCATAAATACTCTGTTGGATCACTCATGAAAACTCAGCAACTCCCAATATGACTACTACCACTAACTATGTAAAGTACTACACAGGATTTCAGCGTGTTTTTTTCTTCTGGAGGTCCTCCTTAGGCTCTAGTCCTACGTTTCTGCAATACACTGTATTTTAGTCTAAGTTTTGCTCATCAAATGGAATTTTGGCAGGAGGCTGAGGTATGTCTGCACTGTATGAAAGAAGAGCAAAGAAAGATTCACCAGCGAAATTAAGTCCAAGCCTGACTGGACAAGCACTGAAAGGTTCATGCATTTCATGTTGCAGTTGCAGAGGAACTTGTAACAGAAAACTCAGCAGGGAAACTGAAGTCTCAAATTAAAAATCAGCAGGGAAATTGGAGTCTTAAATTCATTAACAATCCAATCTCCAAAGTGTTCTTGGAAATGACAGCAAAAATTCATAGAGGCTGCTCCAGGAAACTAACAGGACTGTCCATCAGCTTGCAGAACAATCGAAGCTGAGACCTGCATGAAAAATCTTGCTGGTATCTTTAAAAGCAAGTGCTGGTCACTCAACATTTCAGCTGTAGCCATTCTGCTCATCTAGATTTAGATTTTACTTCAGGGCCTTCAGCTCTCTGAGACTCTACAGCAACAACATACTGCACATTTCAGGAGCAGCTGGGAAACTTGGACCAACAACCACGTTGTTAACAAAGGCATTAGGAGAGCCAGCAGCCAGGGCTGAATTCCCAAAACTGAGCTGTGGTAAGCAGGAAGGCAGGAAGCACAAACGGAAAAGAATTAAAACAGGACTCAACTTGCCTAAATTTAGAGGAAACTAGGCTCCTAGGGAATGCACTCCTTCCAGGAATACACAACCATTTTAACTGCAATTGCCTTACAGGAAGGAGGAAGGCACACAGTTCTACCAGCTCGGTTCTGTCTACAGCTCCAACCGAGTTATTACAATTGAACATGTCTGGAAACTCTCTATTTGATACTCCCTTCCCCTCAAGGAGAGGAACTAGCCACTTCATCTGCAGCACAAACCCATTTCTCACCTGTACCACATACATATTGGAAGAAAAACAAGGCGGGGTGGAAACATCACCTAGTGTGACCTCCCAGCAAAGGAGAGACAGAAGGAGATTCCTCGCAGACAGAGCTGACTGAAGACTACAACTGCTAGAAGCAAACAGATGACAGAAGCTAGAAACTGCTAGAAAGAACTTCCACATCAAGAGGGTAAAGCCATGTTTAATTTCATTTCAGATTAATTTGGAAAAATAATGGTGTAATTAAACAGGAGGGAGAAGCAGAGGAAGGGAAGTCATTCAAGCATAGCCCTCATTCTGCCTTCCAATCCTGGATTGGAACACACCAGCCAAACCACCACGAGGGGACTGGAAAAAGGGGGATAATACTGCAAAAGGTTTTTAACTCACCTCGTGAGAGTTGGTTCCATGGGCCACTCTGGTTTTACAAACTAGGTAAATAAAAAGATAAAACATTACACCACTGAAACAGGATGCACAAAATCTTTATAAAACCATTCCCACCCACACGTGCAAACACTGGAGTTCACCAGGCCAAGGCTCTGACTGTACCAGGTACCAGTGACAGTCTCTGCTCAATCACTACAAAGCCTGGCTTGCTCCAAGCCCTACTCTCTTACTCCTCCCTGTAAGTGAAGTGCAAGTAGAGGCCATTATTAGAACTGGGCAGAGGTGCAAAGAATCAGCTAACAAGTTAGTACCAGAACTGGTACTGCCATCCTGCCTACTCAAGAAGGCATCTTCACAAATACGTGATTTTGCCTGAGGATGGAACCACAAAACACCACGCTTCTGAAAACAAATGAACTGGGATACAGTGGACCCCAACTTCTTTTTCTACCTTCCTGTTTCTAGGGAAGAGCAAGAAACCAAATGGGCTGAACCAAACTAAGATACAACGTATTTTTTGCAGGCAACCAGAGGGGGACAAAAAATGTGGAAAGAGCCCAGCAGTTCTTTTTCCTTCATATCACTTATCTGCTCTGTATATCCTGGTTCTTGCCTCCCTCCTAAAACCACTAAGAGGAAAGAAACAAGATGCTCCTGCTACTATGAAACCAGAGAAGACCTGAAGACCCTGGGACATGACGAGTAGAGCTGATTTTATTTATATGTTAAGCAGAGGAGATGAAAACTTGCAAGTAGTAAGGGGGTAGATAGGACCTCTTTCGGGATTGTCAGAAGAGTCAAATTACCACGCAAGAGGACAGGCAGCTACGAAAGGCAGACGACCTGCACTAGAGTCCAAAATAAACTGGTAGCTTGAAATTCTGGAACGTGGTACATGATGTCTCAGAGAAAAATGCTCTGGAGAGGAGGGTTTTTAAGGAAGGAAAAAAAGAAGACAGAAGACAGAAATAGCAGTCCTACAATGCCACGTTACATTAATTTTCAGTGTTATTTTTTAATTTCATCATCATTTAGAGGGGTTGATTCAGGTCTTCTGAGTATATGGGCTATACTGCTGACTACTGAGAGGAAAATGTGTATGGGTGAGGAAGGGGCGGGGGTGAGAGCCTTTCAGTGGGCTTTAAATTACTGCTTCACAATCTAGATTCTGGAGACCTGTCTCATTTGGAAGGGCAATAGCAGGGAGGGCAACACATGCTTTTTCCACATGACTTTGAACCTTACAAATGAACACCAAAGGAACAAATACCAACTAACTGATTCTGCTCACTTCATACTGAAAGGAATCAAATAAAGGAATAAATTAAAAGTATGAGGCCCACAATGAAACTTGTTACACAACACAAACAGTTCACAGCAGCTGTTCAACACTGTGGACCCTTAAGCTCGCTTTCTGTGGTAATTTTTATAGACTTTCTTCTACCCTCTAAGATTATATTTGTAGCCTGGATGACAGAAAGGGAGGGGTGGGTGACAAAAGGGGCAGTCAGCAAGACAAGAAAAATAATGAATGTAGCTGGTAGGAGAAACTTTGTGCACAAGTTGAGGGCAAGGGGCTAACTTTTTTAGAACTATCAGCATCTTCCAGGAATGCATGTTTACTGTAGCGAGGTGTTGAAAGTAAGAAACATCAGTAAAAGGCAAAGTAAAAGCTGACAGTGAGGGGCTTTGTTCCACATTCCAAGCAGACTGCTTCAGAGTACTTGTTTCAGGAAGGTTTTAACATCCCGGACACTACGGTAATGAAACTCGCACTCCTACAGTGTTGGCTGTATCTTGGGGAGTGCACATGCAATATTCAGAACCTACAAGAAGCACCAAGGAAAAGCCCATGTACATACTGAATGGGAACGCCAGTCCATTCTTCTCTATAAGCTGCAAGGTATCTTCTCCACAGGCACTTGTCAGCTCCATAAAGGGTGGTGAACAGATCCTCTCATCTGCAAGATAAAAAGAAGACTCAAATGGAGATGAGGGGTTTAGCTTCTCAGCTGCATCATTATCAGCTCTCTCCATACTAACTGCTTCTGGAGAGCCAGCTTTACTTTAACAGTTGATATTAAAGCACCAGAAAGATTATCAGTCAGTTCTGAATTGTATACGTTACAGAAGATGAAAAGTCCAATTTTCAGACAATCTAAATGGAAATACAAATATTTTCACAGTTAGGCAGCAAAAATGGTCACCTGCTTAGGAATATGGAGCTGCACAAGACTTAGCCAGGGAGGTGAAACTGGGCTCTTAGCTCTTGACGTTATGCCTTCAAGCATAATTTTCTAAAGCATTTTACAAAAACCTCATTGGTCAGCAAGTGTGGCTGGAGTAGGCAGTCTCACAAAGTCATCATTGCTGTAGGGCCCCTCAGGTGGCAGATTTCAGCATGGATTTAATTCAGCCAAGGTGCCAGCCATGTAATACATCCCACTGCCCTTTGGGACCTCTTTGCCAAGCACACAGCGCTCATTTGATCTGGCGAAGCCAGTCAGAGCACCGCTGAGACACTGAGACACCTTGGCAAGATGGCTCCACAGACTTTGGTTACAGAGAAAAAACATGGGAACCACGGGAAAATTTAACAGAGCAAGTCTCCTCCAGAGTTTCTGCTGATGCTGTGCTTGTTCAAATGAGGGTTGTAGGAAGGCTGGAGTAAAACTCCAGACCTCCTAGTGACTCAGTAGGCTGAATTCACATCCTGTTCACTGTAGGAGAGCTTTGATTCCCCTAGGAATACAGCAGGGAAGGGGGAAAGCACCGTAGGACTCATGGTACTTGAGCATGAATCTCCACTGCTCAAGTGGGCTGAACTGCAGTGTGAAGTGCATAGAGAACACTGGCTTCAGCCATGGCTCTGGGACAGGTCAGTGGGCCCAAATACTTTCAGAAAAAAGCTGTATGCACACTAACAAAGTCAAAGCAAGAACATCACCCAAGTAAGAGAAACTACCAAACTTAACTCCTCAGTGAGCAGTCTTAAAAGCACTGCCACCGTGCAGTTCCAGCTTTGGTCAGGTTAACTTTGGAGTGATGAATGAGTTATGGCTCGAAGTAGCCGCACGGTACTGAACTGCAATTCAGAGCAAGTCTGCCAAAACTCACTTCAAGACTTGTTTCAAGATAATCAGCATGAAACCTTCCTCCAAGAAGCAACTGGAGACCAGCACAAATGATGGAAGCAACTGTATCTGGCAAATTCAATTCACAGGTTTATACCAATAAGCAGCTTATCTGGAGAATAAGCAACACGACAGTTATTACTATCCATAGCTATCACAGAGAGCACAGAGAATCTAAACATGTGCAGGCTATGCTGTGCTGATGGTGCAGAAACAGAACAGTACATATAAATTAAAATCCCAGCAAAACTAACTATGTGCGCTGAGAGCACCGTGCATCCAGAAACCCCTTTATAAGCATTGTTTAGATTAATACTTTTTATTTCATGGTTAAGTATATACTTATGCCTGTTCCCTCGCACAGAAAACTCAATCACTGAAGAGGCAAAACTCTATGTACGTATCTCAGTACATGCTTCAACTCTCCAAAAATATCTGAGAACTTCGGCCATTAGCAATACTGTTGCTACAAGAAGTTTTCTGCAGAAAGAAAAGACTATTTTCATACATCCTAAGAGGAGCAGAAAGATTGATACTTTGAGGTCAACCTCTACAAAGCTAAACAAAACATCCCAGACTTCAAAGCTTTCAGTTTGTTGCTACAAAAACAGAAAACTGCATCCAAAAGTGACAGGTACTGTAATATTTACAAGCCTTTGCCAGAACAAAAGTTCCTTAGTTGGATTAATTTAAGGAATCAGATCTAGTTTACAGATACTTGGGAACAACTTTGGCCTGGCAGCTTTCCCACCCATATACTTAAGGCTCACAAATAACTTTGCCTTCAGAGTGCAGATGCAGAGGGTGGTAGGGTTCCACCTCACTTCTCTCCCTTTCTCTCCCATGCAGACAGGAACGGCAGACAGGGAGGATTCAGCGTTCCTGCCGATTACATGACACTTGCACAGGGAGATGAAGGAAGGGACAAACAGAAATTTCTTTGACTTTGTATTTAGCAAGGACCACCTGGATCAACGGTAAAATAGCAGACTTAGCATCTCAAAGTGCTCCTGCTGACTTTGCACAGCACTGACATTTTCTCCACCAAGAAGGCAATTCTAGACCACTGAAGCCCCTAAAACAGACCATTAATTCACAGCCAGACCTGAGGACAAAGAAACCTTCGCTCAGCACAAGATTTCAATACAGCCTACAGCTAGAAAGCTGACGCTCTGAGTTTAATTGTACACACCGCCATTCTGACAGTAGCAGTAAGTTTTAAAAAAAATTCTCCATGTGTTCTTCGGCAAACACGTGCTGAAGCTTTCTCTCATCACCAAGCTCCTGCTATCAGAGTGACAGCAGTCTCAGCACACCTTCTCTGCACTGAGGTCGAGGACAAACCTAATTCAAGGACTGAGGGTCAATCTCAGTACTGTTTTACATCAGCATGGAACTACACCGTACAACCCACAAACTGCAAACGAACACCCAATAATACAGTGAGCCCTCTCTCTCCTCTTGCTGAGGTAAGCTGCTTTAGCAGGACCTTACTGAGCTGTAGTCAGGCACTGAACCCTTGGCCACTCTCACTGCTTCTTCACTGGCCCAGTAGTTACCAGTCACCACGGGAAACAATTGCCAAAAAAGACAATAATATAGACACAAACAAATAAATGTAACAATCTAGAGGAGAGAATAGGTGACATAAGTCTGGCCCCACCACCGACCCTTTGTCGTGACACTACAGCCTAACCCTCCCGTCTACAACGAAGCAATATTCTCATTTGTATCGGAGAGCCCTTGTGTGGATGAAGCACTTCCATAAAAGCAGTCTGAGAACTATGAAAGTATTAGGCCACAGCCGCGGCGTGCCTCTCACAGAGCAGCAACAACCATGCACCACTAGCAGAAGGGACTCTGTATACGTGTCAGGACACAGAGCTGGTATAACCCAGAACCTGTGCAAGGAACCGGCCCTGTTGCTCTTCCACCATTGGAACTCAGCTCCGAGCTGTGCACTGGGACGCTGCTGACTGGAAGAGGCTTCTTCTAAAACAGCAAGCTTGGAAAAGACTCTGCCTCATCTTCCATCCTCGGCTATGTCCAAGTGCCCTTAGTTCGTAAGAGATTATTACAAATGCATTTTCTGTGCTTTGCACTTTGAGTCTGAAACTAAACCTTAGGCACTTCCTCCCTCCCTTTGGGTACATATATTGAATCACATGATAGACAGATAACCATAATTATTAATAATGTCTTCCTGCAGCCTTTACTAAAGTGGAGATATCAATCTGAAAAATCTCTCCATACGTCTGGCACACTTAGGGGGGTGGGCTTCCTTACTTTTTCTAAGCACCCGGTAGTCTCTCAGAGATTCGCCTTTGAAATATGGCCAGGACTCAGGGTGCACCATGTCAGGTCTAGAACTGCCAACTTAACAGCAACAAGGAAAGACTCCTCAGATCAGGAGAGGGTTCAGCTTTCATTTCAGACAAGTACCAAAAGTATCTGTACCATTTTTGTTGTTAGAAACAACACATCATAATCAAATTTAAAAGTCAAAATGCTGTCATCATGTTCCTCCCTCATCTTTGTCCTCATTTTTATTGTATGCCTTGGCACAAACTTTGTGGTGTCTGCTTTCTGTATTTTCCTTAAATTATTCTCCCGTTTCTTCAAGATTATCCGATCTCACAAGGAGCCCTCCCCTCCTCTTTTTTTACTTTATGCATTTTTTCTCATCCCCATCCCCATTTCCTCTCCATGCCTGTCTTTTTTTTCAACTGCCATTCCTGTTCTGCCACTGCTACCTACACCTCATCCCTCTGTCACCTTTGAAGGGGATCGTGGCTGGGATCACATTTGTTGCAAACACAGGGGGAGCGTTTGCAGTGGCCCCTCTGAAGGCAGCAGGGCCAGAAGCCAGCACTAACAGGTCACGGGCGACAGGCAGCAATCACCAGTGTCGGGGCAAACAGCTCAGGCACATCCTGCTCCGGGGTGAGCTTTGCTAGAGTGTTGCTCCATTTCCACCACCAAGGGGGAAAACACGACTGATGAAGGCCAGTTACAGGATGAGTAACCAACGAGAGAGAGGTGAAAGAGTCCTCAAACCAGGGCGCTGGTGCCAAGGAGGGGATTATTCCAGATGAAGTTCAACAATAGAGACAGGAGCAATGGGATGTGAAAATGGGAAAGATACAGACTAAATACTGGCTCCAGAAAAAAGTTTGCTGGCAGTGAGAACTGGTTAAAATCTGTATGCCTGAGTCTTGCTTTAGTAAGAGATATTGAGCAGTACAACTCTACCCAGGGCCCATGCACCACTAGTGGCCTTCAGATAGATTGCCCAGCAGTTACAGGGTACCCAGACCCCAGAAAGGAAGAAGGCACAAGAAATCCAACACTGAACACACACACACACACACGCCCATTCAGCAAGACATAAAATAAGACTAATACAAGGCTGATCAGCAAACTGCATTTCCTTGTCTTCAAAAAAGGAGTTTCAAAAGAATTCATGGACATCTGTTAGTAGAGCTCAAAACTTGAGGCTAGGGGAAAAAAAGCAAAAAAAAAAAACCATGAGGAGGTCACTGCCTATTAAACTTCAGATTTGCAATCTCAACATGTCTCCCTATCTCATAATTGATCAAGGAGAATGCAGTTTGTCAAAGGGGCACAAGGAGAGGCCTGGAGTCCCCTGTGTGTGCAACAGATTTGGCCCAAAGCACATGAGTGTGTGATCCTCTAATTCTGCTTGGCATTTACAAATGGAGCACAACTTGTGCTCAGGTTGCTCTCTGTGACTGGAAAGGTTGCCAGGATTATTTCTGAAGAAACAGGGTGCACAACCTCCATAAGCACACAATGCTCTATGCAGAGAAATGACAAAGCTTCTTCTGAAAAGTGCTGGTCTCTGCTGTAAACACCTTTAAGATAAGGAGAAAACCATTCGTATCAAAATCAGGGCCAGCTTAGGTCAGTCATCATCCAACACTCACAGACCAAATGTTAAGCATTAAGCTATCCAAAAGATTTACAGCAGACCATATCAAATGCTAAACTTCCTACTTTGTTGAGAAAAGCCACTCTCTAACCGGAGAACTGACCCTGTGATTTGAAAATACTTGAGACTCTTTAAAAACAAATATATTTTCAGTAAATTGTGCTTCACTGTAGCTTCCACCAGCTTGCACTGCTGCACTCTGCTCCTGGGGAGATAGAGGGGACGCAGTGCCAGCGCGACATCTTTTTCTCCTAATACAATTAAGGGGAGGAACTTCAGCCCACCCTGGCCTCTTAAGCTCATTTTCAAACAAAAAACCAAACAACCGCACTGAGAAGCTGGCAGGTTCTTTTTTTAGCATGCAGTTGAACCTTATTTTGAAGGTATCTTAATTTAAATCACTGCATGACTGTTCTTTTTTTGCCCTTCAGAATCCCTTTAATCACTGTAAACTTATCATAGCTCTGGACTGTCGCTTCTGCCAAGGTCAGAAGTTGGTACGTCAAGGAGTCGGCCAAGCTAAACCAACCCACAACTTCACAGCAGCCCAGTCTCCATCATATGGAAGAATCATTTTTCAGTTGAAGCTTCATAAACCCCACAGTTTTATTCATAAACCCCACAACTTTACAGAGTGCTCACTCAGGTTTATTTTAGCACTTCTGAGCTGTATCAAAAATATTCTCAAGTTTTTTCCCCTTCCCCTCAGACATGTGTGTCCATGAGGAATGCTGGCAGGATAGATTTAGTTTGAATGCATGTTGAACTGCACCCATCACAAAAAAAATCAACCCATATCTGAATACCCATATGTTTGCATCTTATTCTTATGTCTGTGAGGGGAAAATTCCACTTCTCCTGATAAAGCAGCTGTATTTGGGCAGCATTCGGCAGCATGTTCCAAAGACACAAGAGGGCAGAGCAGACTCAGTTTTGAGGGCACGATTTTCACCTTACCCTAGGTTGACACAGCAGGAACGGTGCACTGAGCATCTACATTCGATGGAACATCTGCAGAGCAACAGTCTTCATTTCTAATAAAGTAATGATTTTGAAGAATCTGGGCAATGAGTGAGGAAAATCTCATGACTGACTATAAATAAGAAACTATTTTTAAAATCCCCAGTAACTTGCCACTTTCATGCAATTTAGGAGTGCTAAGTATGTTTTTTGAATACCATGAATTCAGCTTAGGTTTAAGAGAAATTATAAAAGATAAAGAAGAAATAAAGGTGAAAGTCAGTAAAGCCAGCTTGATTGATTTTTTTTTCCCCTAGCTGAACTGTTCTTCAGAGACAACTACTCCACAAAACTATGGTCTATACAGGATTCTCCCTTACCTTTTAGATCCAGACTTTCAACTTTTGCCGATTTTCCTCAGCAAGCAGTGTGCTCCTTTCTGATTCCCAAGAAAAGAATTCACCTCATCTCTTGGGTGCTCAGGATGAAAGAGGCAGGTTTTGCAAACAACCATTCGGCTTACTTGTGGTGATGGAGCCTCACAGATATCTGGCACTAGAGGAATGCACCTACAGACACGTCTTCAGTTAAAAAGACCTGTGGTGCAGCACATGCATTGACACAGCCCGATAAAGCAAGCTCAGGGAATGTACAAGAGGTGAGAGATTATCTCATTCAGAAGACGGAGTAAAGGCTGGGAGATGTGTTTTCACCATCAAAGAGCCTCATTTTTCGATCACCTTGCAAATGCAAAGGACAAGAAGCTTTGCAGTTGAATTTTAAAAAGCAAGCACAACTCGCTCCCCACATCGATTATTAAACCGACTAGGTTATTTGAAAAATGCAGCATTTTGGCTATGTTTATATACTTACTGTACACAAAAACTAAAGTCTATTTCACAGAATCACCTAGACTAGAAAAGACCTTTAGGATCATTGAATCCAACCATTAACTTAATGCTGTCAAGTCTCTGACTAAACCACATCCCTAAGCACTATGTCTACATGACTCTTAAATATCTACCATCTTCAATTCCTCTTCCTCCACCACCAGTTTTCAGGTTTCTCAGTAGCATCACATGCCAAGGCTCTTAAGGAGTCACTCTGGCATGTCCAACCAGCAAAAAAGGAGGCAAATGGACCAATTTTCAAGGAGAAGGAAATAAACCTTCTGGTACTTCTTAGACTCTGTGTAAAGAACAACGCTAGGCAAAACTCTCTGATAAGTAATGATGAAGGGTGGAGAAAACTTGCTAGAACAGCTTTTGTTGAAATGGTAGCATTTATTGCTTAGAGCACTGAAGATGTACCAATGCTTGGGAAATCTTTATACAGGCTTGAGTCCTCCCAACATAACTGGAAGAATAAAAGCCATTTTCCCCATCAAGGGAAAAAATGAAAGGGATTGTTTGGTAAGCTCAAAGAAGACTTTTTCTGCATTTTTACACCAGTCATATTCTACTTTTACAGAACCCTGGCACTGAAAGTACTGATATCTGTGAAACTCCAAAGGCATTTTCCCGAGACAATGCAAAATCTGCTTTGTGTGTCTGCTCTACATTAAAAGGCGAACATTAGGTTCAGTGTGAATACCTAAACCCTGATTAAAGCCAATGGAACTGTCTCTGAGCAGTAATTCCTATCTGCAGCTTCATATGCTTACCCACATATGCTGGATACAGGAATGATGGTTAGAATGCCGTTGTGAAGTAAGGTCTCTAAAATCAAGTCTCTGATTTTAGTACTTTCACTGATATGGACTAACTTAGTACAGAGAACGATAAATGAGTCTCAGAAACCAAGAGCCAGTGTCGAAATATCATCCTTTTTTTGAAATACAAAAGGCATCTTATGGTCCAAATGCAATTCTGTGCTTCCTCTCCCAAATACTGAGCCAAGAAACTACTTAGACTACTGCAAAACAACTTTCAAGCTAAATTCCCATCTGCAAACTACACACCTCCAGGATAGGACCTGTGGGGATGCTGGTTTGCATCCCTCCAGCCTAGATGGTGGGTGAAAGCAACGGATAGTGGTCTGCACTTTCCTGTATAAACACTTGAAAATGTCCAGAGCGCACCAGATTTGGTGCAAATATAATGTTATATACTATGTGTTGGAGCCTGAAGGCAAAGTGTCAGCACCTGGGCCCTCAGGCGCTAGAACAAACAACATAGCACCGAGGTTCCTCATAACCAAACGACGCACATGAGAAATTCACAGCAGAGCACCCGTTTGCTCCACACAGCAGGATGCTAATCATATCGAGGAATCCAAGGTGAGCCTTGGAGACCCAGTGCTGAACTCCTTACTGATTCATATTTGCATGTAACTCTACTGACTTAAGTGAGTTACTTCCTCTGAGTTGAAGGCTCAGTCCCTTCATGTCTTCCACACAGGACACTGTCTAGTAAAAAACACCTGTGAGTGTATTTATGGCAGGGGCTATGATGACAAACATGACACAGGCAGCTTTCTCTCCTCCATGACAGAGTTCGTTTGCAGACATTACAGTACCCAGTAAAGCAGAGTCCACTGAAGCTCTTTAGAGCTCTAATCTAAGAGGGTTGATGGCCCTTAACCAGATCAGTTTAATGAGCTTTTAGAATCTAAATCCTGGGAGAGTCTACACAGTGCATGTCCCACGCTTTCAGTAAATACCACTTTCAATCTATACACACTGGGTCAGAAGAAAAGCAGCCGCCCACCAGGAGCATGAAATAGTGACAGAATTCCCTTCGAGGTAGAGAGGCATCTCAGGGACATACTGGAAGGGGCTCTGATGCCTGGACCGAGCCTCCATAGTACAGCAAGACTCCTGCAACAGCAGTGCCCCAGCATGAGCCAGAAAGGAACAGAGCTTCAGCTCTTCCTCCAGACCATGCCACCGATGACGGCAGAAATGTGAATAACTACCCGCCTTTTACTATTTTAGCAACTCACGTGTACGGAACACAAAGTGCAAGAGGTTACATAGAGCTCTACAAAACACAGAAAGATCCCGGGCTAACACTGACTAACAGCAGAGGTATATCGCTGCTGCTGCACTGCTGCGCAGGGCTGACAGCAAGCCCTTGGGCTGAGCATCCATCTCCAGGCAGCTACACTGGGTGTCCACCTCTGTGTGGCGAGGTCAAAAGGATTTTCCAGAGACTTGGTGACCGTTAGTTTCATTTGAGTTTCATTACGTAAAGCAGCTTCCCAGCACACAACTCTACAATAGCAATGCATTTGTTACTGCTTCAGGGATGAAACATAAGAGCATGGCGTTTCACTAACTGTGGGAAGAACTGTTTAGTCTGAAACAAATACATGTTTAAACAAGGACAGAGAAACCTAAGCAGAGACTTAAATATCAGCTCAACAACATACGCAAATGATCACCGGGCCCAAGTTTACGCATGGGAAACAAGAGGATAATGCCCTGCCCTAACACTGTCCTTGCACAGGTTAGCAAATTTCTCTAACACACGGGGGGGACTTTTATCTTCTACACTGCTCATTGTTCAGAGCTTGCACTTTGTGGTGTGGAAAGAACACCACCAAATGAATAGGGCTATTTTATTAAGAAACACATTGTATTTCCAAATGAGGATCTTAAAGAAGACCTGTAGACAATCTTGAAACACTTAGGGAAAATGTAACTGTGAAACACTCGTTCTGGCCTTGAAGGATCCTGCTCTGCTCTCTTCGGTGATAGCTCAACTGGAGCACAGCACACCAACCAAGGCTGCTGCCCCCCACAGGGACTGGGGTGACTTGATGATTTTTCTGCAATGGGGTGGATAGGGCGCACTCTGAAACCAATGAGAAGAAATAACTCTTGGGACAATCAAGGTACATGTATTTTAAACACCAGAAAGTAAAAAAAGCAAAGACCTATCCATGTGGGAAAGCTTTGTTGGTGAATGTTTTTCTCTTATGATTATGCTAATACAACTACAGCAAAGGAACACGCACACATCACTTCGTTTATATTGGATTAGTTTCTTCCGTTAAAAAGTCTTCAGACAGTCCTGCACAGGTTTTTCTTCCTAAACAACTGCAAGACACTCTGGGGAGATATTGCAGGGAACAGCATTCCCACACAGGATCCCAGATGATCGAAACACTGTGCAACACCTGTGAGAAGCCTTTGAATGGTAAGAACCAGCAGTCCTTATCTGCCACCCTGAAGCTGCATTGTTTTAGGGAGCTGACACTATTTCCACACTGCTGATGTGCTCCAAGGAGGAAATCCTGTACACCGGGATTCTGGCTGGCACCTTGAAGCAAAGGCGGTGGCTGCTGAATTGGAAGAGGCATGTGTCCAAGCTTGGTATTTCTGTGGATGTCATCTGCTAAGACGGAAGCCCTCTAGCAGTATTCAGAACAAAGTGGTTTCTGTTTCTGTTTGCTCTTATGCTGTGAGGCCGGGTCTTTGGCACCACTTTTGGTGAAATCAAGGGCTGAGTCCCTGGTTTGATGCTGGGCATGTCAAGCAGCTAGCAGCAGCCAGAAGCCTCTTATCAACATAAATGCTTCAAACCCAAGAAGTCCAACATTTAATCTCCAGTAGCACTTGGGCAAGAGGGAGATAGCAATAAAAAGGCAGCAGGAGAAAGGGCAACTCGACCAGAGCAGAGTTCCTGACCAATGTGCCAGCCCAGATGGCAGCAGCCTCCTGAGTGTGGCTGTGAGCTCTGGGAAGCCGTGTGCTGACAGATAACCATGATGGAAGGGGGAATTCATCTCACCTAACTCCAGCCTGGAAACAGGCACATTTGGAAGGTGATTTACCTTATACATTCAATCGGTTAAGACTAATCACTTCTGGACATACCTATTTCTGCCCACTGACTACCAAGAAACACATACTCCTAGTACTGAACACACACACACACACAACCTTTAGCTAGGCAGCGTCAGGTGGAATGAGCTGCCCTTTGCTGCCAATCACCTTTACAAAGACTGTTGCTGCAAAGCAATCTTCCTGTTTTCCTGAAATGTGCGTTTCTGTCTTGCAGGGAACAATGCTGAGTTGTATAGGCTGAATACACAAAGAAATACACATAATTTTTTGGCTTCAGTCACTATGCTGACTCTTAATTCATGAACCTGCTATGCTACCATCTCTTGCCAAAGAAGCACAACAGCAAGGCCAGAGGAGATGTCCCCATGCAGAAATGCCCTGAGGAAAAGCCCAGAAAAGACGGAGAGCTTGTGGCTGATTTCCTCAGTTTATATCTAGCTACCACCCAGGATAGCGTCTCCTGAATCATATTCTCCACTTTGGCAAAGATAAGTTCTCAAATAACCTTACTAGTATAATTTTACTTGTTTAAAAGGGAGTGTAGATATTACCCAAGACTACCAGGTGTATCTCTGGTTTCATCTAGGACTCCTCAACACAGACTCGATGCTGCTTATTGAATCTTTTGCTTGTAACAACGTATTAGCCCTGGATCACACCTCCTGCTCTCGCCTCACTCATCGGTATGGACTCACACAGCGAGGGGAATCTTTTTTCTGTGTATCTCTTTGCACCGCATTGGGCTGCAGGAGGTGTACCAGCCTCTGAAAGTACTTCCCATCTCCTGAGGTACACTCCCTCCCCCTCCCCCCATTGGTTTATTCATTTAAGACTCTGTAATGTCTAAAAAAACAATTAGTCAGGATTTAAGGTGCATGGGAGGTGCTTTACCTAAAAATTAAAACATTCTAAAAATTGCTATGCTTTCTACACAAAATGTCCACTTCTTCATTTATCCCTTCCCTTTTACGAATGCAGCAAAACATTCACTGTCTAGGCCCTCTCATTCTGGGGTCCTTTAGCTGAAGGACTGCCCCCAGGTCTTCTCACACATTACTGGTTGTCGTTTTTGTCTACTCCAGAATCTCACCCACTCTTCTAACTGATGACTCAGCTCTGGCACCATCCCTGACCTTCCCTTCCCACTTATGCTGCCATCTTCTCAAAAACTTTCTCAGGGATAAACATCTTCTGTGACATTTTGAAAACCAGGTCATTCCTCAAGTCCCCTTTGACAAAACTCAAGCTTATAAAATCACTTTTTTCCTTTCCATGGGTGTCTGGATCCTCTTTACATCTTTTCTCATTAATCTGTCTAACAAATTGAAAGTTGCAAAGAAATGTCTTATATTTATAATTCTTTTCAGTGAAGTACATATGAAAAAGTCAAGTAATACTTCAAGAGGAACAAGCCTCAAATATCATGTTGAAGAAGACTGAGTTACAGCATAGCTGCAGACTGGATCATTAAGACAACAGGCACTGAGGGGGTGCAGGGAGCTGTACAGGAAACCTGCACTCTTGGTCAACTGACCACACTTCCCCAGATGTACTGCACCCATGACAAGAAACATGGGGGATGTGGATTCCTACACGGTCAGACTACATCATACCCACCCCTCAGCTGCTCAGCACAAAGGGGGCTTGGAGCCCTCTGAGTTTGTAATGAAATAACAAGGGTTTCCCCTTCCACAACAGCCAGTAACAGGACACAAAGCAGTGACGGAGAGACGGACCCTCCAGAAGACGCCTTGAGCCACACAGACACATCCATTTAGAAAATACCACCATACTTCATGGCTCAAAGTATCTGATCAGTGAAGAGGGAAGTTCCCCTTCTATTCAAGTTAAATTCCCAGTCGTCACCAGATCCTGTTGCAAAGAAAAGGGAACAACCCCTGTCTTTAGAAAATGCAATTCTCTGATAAGTAAATAGCTGCAAAGACTTAGAGTACTTCATCTGCACGTGCTGTCTCACTTCCAACTCACTTTTTGATGGGTGACAGTGCTGCAAAAGTATTTTGAAATCTTATGTTCTATATATGATATGCCTTGCACAAAATAATTTAAACGTTACTAACAGGATAAGTAAAATCACAGGCTAAACTCTATTCTTAATTATGTTGTAATCGAAGAAGCATTAAAGACTACCCAGTCAGAAGAATGCTGGGTTCATACCATACCAGATCTGAACTCTGCTGTGTAGGTGGATTAGAAAGTTATGGAAAGAGCTAAATTCTTGGCTAATTTTCAAGAAGAGAAACATTGCTAAGCTCAACAAGCTAGACAGCTCTCAGCATGACCCATCATGGTTTGTATAAAACATCTTTGATTTAGCAGACATGCTATTTCCTTTTCGTCTGATCTATTTAACGACCTTTTTCCAGGCTTCGGGAATCTGGGCACACTTTTTTTTTTTTTTTGGACAGACTGAAAACGCTGTAAGAAAGTCAGGGTGACAGAAGACATTCAGAGACATAGCATTTCCAAAACAAGGAGCATATCCGTAGGTCTGGAAAAGCTTAATACTTCAAGGGCAATTAGCAGATTTCTGAGACATGCGGTCATGTCTTATAGTCAAAACTTTACTGATCTGCTTCCGAGTAGATGACAAGATTTAGCTTGTATCTGCAATGATTAAAAAACCCACACAGAATAAATACGAAGATTAAACTTTTCAACTAGCTAAAATGCAGATGAAAGAACACTCATAGAAAATCCAGGCTTCTGTCACTGATGTACATTTGATGTATACAAACTTTCTCAAATACAAAAAGTTTCACATGCATCAGAGATCCTTCCAGCAGCCCTGGGCTACGCAACAGAGCTTTTATTTTACTATGAGGGAAGCTGAAGCAGACCCTCGTTGAACTGATCGAAGCAGTGATGGGTTTCAGCAGCAGGCTCTGGCTCAGGATGTGCCAACAACTCTCTCAAGCTCTCATGCAGCACTCCCCATTTGGAGATCTTTCCCTTTTTGTAAAAGCAGCGTTCATCACCACTCCATTTTACAGACAGTGAAAACAACAGACAAAACCCTAGAAGGACTCCTCAGGAGACAGCCTGTGAACAGGGGTAGGAAATCCCATCTTTCATGTCTGACTTTACCTGAAACAAGAATTTACCAATTCCAGGGTCTGTCCTGAGTCACCAGCGACTCACAAGGCAACAGCTGAATGATGTTTGTTGAGGCATTTAAATACAGAGAAAGGAAAAAAATATTGAACTAAAAAAGAGCAGTGAAAAAGTTCATAAAATTATGACCAGCACAGAGTATGAACATTTTAGTTTATTTCAAGAATGCAGAACATGATCCTAAATAATGTTAAGATTTGCAAAGATACATAACACAGACACATAGCTCAAGCTTTACATTAGATTTCTTGTGTCTGGAAGCTCAAATACTTGCCCATTTGTTTGGATTTAACTTCATGTTCTTGCATTTTTGTGATTACTAGAGATTTTTTTTTTGGCCTTTGTGCCCACAGATGATTTCATGTAATTCTAACTGTGCCACAAGCACCGTGTCAGTACCCACCGTGTAGGTATCTCAGTTCCGTAAAGCCTCTCAAACACCAGGATCTGCATGTCAGCACTCAAACACTGCAGAAACAAGAAGGACACACGTTCTATACAAACATGAGTTCTCAGTGGTGGGGAGGCTGCTCTTCCCAGCTTGAACTCATATTTGGAGAAAATGAGGTTATGCAAACACAGGACTTCTGAGACCATGGGTTTGCCCCAACAAGAACATTTTAGCTTTTCTTCCTCTTCCCTGAAGCCAGCGCTGGTGCCATTTGTTAGCAGAAACCTGAGTGCCACGTGCGAAGCGGCAAAGCAGAATACACACAGCTTTTCTGGGTCATTTCTTCACGTTACCAGAGAACAGGGCAACAGAAGACATTAGGCCACTATGGAACGGGTGCTGTAAAATTCAACACTGTGCTAAAAAGCAAAGCAGGAGCAATGTACCTTCTGTCTCACAGGGAACAGCCTTCAAAACCTGACCTCAGCAGCTTCTCTCCAAGACGCAATGTGGAAGAGGCCGCTGCTGCTTCTAAGCGTTGCTGAATTCAGCTCTGCAAGGGGAAAGCACCGGGGACAGAATGCCATGCACGCCAAACAAGGATGCGTTAGCACCCTACTAGGACACCAGTTCAGACAGTACCAGCGTTTGTTTTGTTCCAGTAAGTCTAACTATTAGTCACATTTATGCACTGACTGCAGCAGCCAAATGCTGTAGTTAGACATAGGAGACTTGTATAGGCAATTCCAGGAACTCATTCATCCTGTGCCAAAATACAACATGCTGCCAGTTACACGGGGGGATGCTCACTCCACCAGTAGGGGCGATATTTTGTTTCCAAAAATGTACCCGGAGTCAGAGGCAACACAGGAACTGAAAACAGGCAGGAAAGCACTGGGCTTAGTCTGACACAAGGCTTGTCCTCGGGAAGCCCTTAGTTTTAACAGAACAAGAGGAGGAACTGTCTCCACAGGAAGAGGAATCAATAGTACTGTTGAACTGAGAAAGTGGAAAATAATAATAATAATAAAAAATCTGTGTTCAGAACTAGAGAACCACAGCAGGTGCCAATATTTTCCTGTCTTCAGGCACGTAACATCAACATTTCAAGCTTCTCCATCAAAGCTTAATAACAATCTCTTTTAGGTTCCTTAGGAATTGTCTGCACAGTGTACAGCAGATCACAAAGGCAGGAAACTGTTGGGAGATTTGGTGCTTTACTAAAAGGAAAAGAATAGAACATGCCAAGTCACTTGTGAAGAACAAAAAAGATAATCACACGTCGGGTAACACTGCGAAGGACACGGCTGCGATCCTGATGGTGGTTAGGCTATCACAGCTTTTCAAAGCGCCAGGGAGTCGCATACAAGACGACAGGGTGCCAGTAAAGAGCATGTGGTGATAAACTTACCTTGTTCATGCAAAAATCTGTCCCTACCACTTCCTGATTTTGCATACCACTTTCATACCAATACACAAAGGGCGGCACCCAGAGTATTTCATACATCTGAGAGCAATGGTTCAAGCTTCCAGGTAGGAACAGGCAGTTATGAACAGAGAGCAGACAACGATTAACAGGACTTGTACTCCGCTAAGGACTTGATTTTGGTTCAGAGCACTTAAGACAGTCATTACTGGATTTCCAGGGTTGCACCAACTAAATGCACCCTGTAGAACCAAACTTTTTCATGTCCTTCTGTTAGCCCTGTTTAGGGTACAAGGATGCTGGCTCTACACTCCAGCAGACTCACAGAAGGTTAGTATTAGCTCCGAGATTGACCGATGAGGAAATCACAAAACCTTCCCGACAAGCCCTCGCCATTCACCTGCTCTTTTCTGGTGTGAGGCTGGGGAAGAAGCACCTACTCACAGTTCAGGAAAGCACAGGACACTTGTGACATTCACCCTAGGTTCAACCATATGCTATCCATGACAGTACAGCAATCAGTGTGGGGATATGGCACTGGAAAAACCTTGCTGGAGGAGTCAGGGGCTTGATCCTCCTGTGGTGTTGAGATCGAATCCTACTGCAGAGGCAAGCAGAGGAAGGCTGATCCCTAGAGAGATGCACAGAGATGGCCACAGACAGCAAGCCAAGAGAGATCCTAAGGAAGACGGCACTCCCACAGCTTCTGCCAGCTAAAATGAAGCAAGAGACGTGTCTAAGCCAGGGCACACCCAGAGCACGCAGATGGTATCTCAGCATCTTTTGAAACTGGAACTCTTCTATACTACATGCTTTATTCAGTTCATATTCTTCCCCCATGAGGCTGAGAGCTAGACGCTTATTCGAATCTGCTTTTAAATCTGCAGGATGACCCCTGCTCCACATACTATGAAACAGTAATTGTGTTCATTTTGGCAATAGTTATTGGTCTGTTATTGAAATGAATACCCTGTCCTCAATGCCTGCTTCTTAAGTCTACCTGAGTGAAAGAACATTCTACAAATATATCCCTGCCAGCTAGCCAACATATTAATGTTATTTTACGTAATACTGGTGTACTTTCATAGCTTTTCCCCTATAAATACTTCACAAGACTATCTCAGGCCAGAAGAAATTAATTTTCTGTATGGAAGTATAGTAGGAAAGTATAGTAGGAAAGGTGTTCATCTAGCACAGTGAAAAATGAAGCACCACAAACACATCATTGCCAACTAGGCAATTATAATTTCTTCACTTGGAAAAGTTTGAGAAGTAGGTATGAACTAAGTTACCACCCTTTCCTCTCCTCTTTCCTCCTACTAAGCAGGAAATCTCAGAGAAGTCTCAGAGACCACATTTATTAATGCATCTTTCTAAGAATCAACTTCATATTTTTAAAGGATTTTTAAATTACAGGTCATGCTCATTTCCACATAGCCCTGTACTCACTTTACTTCTGCTTCCCTCAAAAAATAACCACAGATTTTAATTTCATTTTATTTTTGACCTTTGCACTCCATTTCAAAAGTGCTTGTATTCTGCAGCGTGAATCTAGCCATTATGTTCTTCCTAACATAAATCCAATATTAAACTGCAGTCAGCCAAGTTTCAGACCACTTCTTCAGGAACACGCAGCCCAGAAGCGGTTCAAAAACTGCTCCTCAGCACAAGGTGGGATCTTCGCTGGCAGCATCCCACCTCAGCCATCAGGTACAACATGCATACACCGGCACCAACATCCTTAAGGTAACTTCACATGTATTTCATTCCAGATACTTATCATAGAAGCCTAGAAAGATGTCAGCTGCCTTTTTATTTCAATACCATTCTGACTACAGTACAACCAACAGGAGAAACTAGACAGGACAGAACTTAAACACACCATGTCAAACCACCTCATGTGTTTCTACTTTTCCTTATACCTTCAGGCTTCTCCTAGTTCAGAAGAGAAGACTGGTCCCTCTAAGAGACCAAAAAGATTCATCTAACCTGGATCAGGAAGGTGGTTTTGTTCCCCTGGATGAGGCTCATCCTTTGCATTCCTGGTTTGCAGAGCCTTGTGACATTTCCAAAGGATGGAAGCTCGGATGCGTATTCGTACTGATGGGGTAGGTGTTCACACTCTCCTCCATAAACTGTTCCCTGGTATTCACTCTGCTTCTTAGTATTTTATTTTTCCTTTAGGTTCCCCACTTCCTATTCTCCTTAGTCTTTGCCAGGGAGATCTTCAGAATTCCTTGCTCATTTGTTTTGCTTTGGGGTTTTTCCCAGTATCAGGACGATGCGTGATCAGGACAAATCAGCAGAGTCAGATGTCTAGAGAAGAGTATAAACCCACAGAAAGCTTACAATGATGTTGTCCACGTCACACCCCGTTGCAGAAGCCGTTTAGGGATTTCCTCAGGAAAGTAAAGTGTTTATTCGTTCTTAATAGGTTTTTCTGCCATCAATCTAATTGCTTTTTTGAACCCACACAAATTGGCATTCGCAACATCCTGTGGCACTGAGTTTCCTAGTTTAGCAATGCAGTATAGGACAGTGATTTTTTTTTTTAAGCCTACCACCTACTACTTTCGTATTTGCCAGAAGAAACAACACACTGCTGTTCCCATTCATCAGCAGCATGCTGCTCCTGATTCACACAGGCCTCCATTGTGCTCCCCTCTCAGCTGCTTCAAGAAGTTTTGAGTTCTGCATTTCAGTTCGATCAATCCTTTGCCAGTGAAGCTACTGTACTGGGGATGGAAAAGAAAGGGTCTGGCTACTGTAGTGAAGCATTTCAATAACACAGTGCAAGTTTCTGTCAGAAAATCTTTAATTCTGCCTACAAAGACTTCAGATGCATCTTTAGCAGAGACTCTTTACAGCATAGGCAACCAGATGATTTTGTATTTATTGCACAAGATTCAAAGAAAAAACAACCCCACGCTTCTCTAAGCTGACTTAAGGACTTTAAGCTACTTCGGTAGTGTTTCAGCATACTAGATTATTATGTAGCCATCTTCTAAAAGAAAACGAGATACCTGATTGGAACATCTCATAAACACAGGTCAGATTTTGAATACAGTCTCCTACACGAGGTACCTACCTCTCATATTAGAGTGCACTAAACCATCAAGCCTAGTTAATAAGATGTAGAAACTGCCCTAAAATGATCATGAAATACTTAAAAAATTAGCTCTTTATTTAAATTTTCTTAGTTCAGAAAGGAACACAAATTTCAGTAAGTTATAACGAAGACAAGAAGCTGCACTTAGGTAGTTACAGAGCATTAACCGTACCACATTCCTTTTGTGTGATTTAGAAAACTAATCATCTATCTAGACTATCATCAAAGAGATGTTCTGTAATACCTATGCAGTTAACTCAGGTTGCTAATTCTCCCTTGTCTTCAGAAGGAGGGAGAAGTTTCCTGCTCAATAAAAAAGCACTGCGGGCCCAGCTCAGAATTTGGTAGTGCTGGTCAGACTCTAACTTTCATCTACAATTGTGTCTAGACCTGAATTTTCAAAAACTAGCATGTAGGGAGGCAGAGAAACAACATTCAAGTGTGGTGCCTGCAGGGGATCAGTTTGCTTACCAGCTCCCACTGCACAACTACACCACGTACACCTTCACCTCCCAACCCCCCCACCTGCCTCATTTAAAATAAAAAGTGCCATACTATACTCATTCCACTCACCATTTCCAATTAAGAACATAAGGAATAACATACAGCTGAAAATAAGCTTTAACTTTAGGCTAACTTTAAATCAAGGATCAGATTTGGCAGCTGGATTAGGTGGTGGGTTTTCCTGTATTTGCTTTGTAGCAGTAGATGTGCCTGGTTTGGGGCTCAGCTTGAAACGCCCAGCAATCTGCTCAGATGCTGGTTTTGAATCCTAGAGAAACTCCATACAACACTCTTGCTCTATTCGCTCCCAGAGGAGATATGCTCAGCTGATTACACCGACATGCCACATCCACCGCAGCGTGAAAGACACCAGATCTGCATAACCCCCTTTCATAACCTATCTTCTTCCTTTTACCTCAAAGAGGAGCTGTAAATTCAGAGGCTGCTATGATTCTGAGCTAATACATGTCCAGCCACGAGAGCTGGCCCATTACTGGGAAAAAGATAGGGCTTGGAAGAAAAGTGTATTTCTCCTCCTACATCACACAATGCTCACAGCTCGTTGCAACTGTGACACAGAAATAACCTGCCCCTGCAACGCGACACACAGCCCGCTTGGCACAGAGGACTGCTGCTGCCTTAGGCTTTGCCTGCTACAGCCGAGCGTGGTACTTTAGGGTGTCATAAGACTGAAAATCCAAACAGATGTCTCCAATCTTGGTAATATCATTTGAGTTAGTAATTACATCAGAGGTGTTGCTTCTCAGGGGAGTCGCTCGCGTGATGACAGCAGGAGTTTGGTTGATGGGTATTTTCCCATCCTGGGAAACCCTTCAGCAAGGGCGCTGTTCTGTACCATAAAGGTCAGCGCTGGCAAAAGATGCTTCAGGAAGCCTCGTGACAAACGGCAGACCCATCCCAATACTATCTTATCCAGCCATCAGCTAGAAATGTCTCAAATGGTAAACTCAATAGAAAAGTAACAAATGAATTTTATTTCAGGAACAGCAGTTCTTTGGTCAACGCCATCTATCAAATTTTAGCTGCAACTCTTCACAGACACATACATTAAGCTTAATTAAAAACCAAATATACAGTCTGGTTTATTTGAACTACATTTGGTGACATATTGCCAGCCCACAGACTTTTCCTCCCCTACATCAAGCTCTGACTTCAGCATATGCAATACTTCATTTTGTGCAAACAAGTCTTACTACAGGATAAGGATCATTAAATTAAATTATCATTAATTTTAATTACCATACTATCTCAACTCTGGATACGTTGCTCAGCCCTAAAGACATGTTTTGTTTCAAACTCCAAAGCAGTGTCTTTCTTCTGGACTGTTTTTAAAAGCCATGACATTTATTTAACCCTAATGACAATCACTAAAAAGAGAAAGCTAAATCACACCACTGAAATGGTAAACATCAAGTTCCCAGTGGTGTTAATCTTCCTCTGATCCCTTCTTCCAAGAAGCTGCTCCTCGCAATCTGATCAAACTTGAAAGCCCTCAAGTACTTTTGGAGATCAGCTGGTGAAGCAGAAAAGAGGAAAGTGAGTTAGGGTGGAGAACGAGTGTAAGAAAAGTTTTTCACTGGGCAAATTTCTTCACACTCGATCCCCAGGGCTCTTTTTATTAAACATGTTTTGTATTGCTTGAATGAGAATCTGTACTGAATTTCCATAACCCCTCTTCTGCCAACAGCCAGCAAAGCCCAGCACTGACACTGGCCTTAATGTAACACTGAGAAAGCAGAAGCAGATGGAGGGTCCCACCAGGTCTCTTGTACCCCTTACATCACATAAAACATTTGATTTTTTTACTTGGCTTCAGGCAAATTGAATAGAGAAGGGCTCCAGAGCCAAGAACAGGACTCTACAATTTTGGGGATGTTGACAGGTGAGGATGGGAGAAAAACAAACCACTGCTTTAGATTTCAGCTACTTTTGAGGACATTGGCATCTGAAGCTTAAATGGTATCTCTTCTCATTGCTCCTGCCTGCCAGAAGTATTCTGCAATGGTGAGACAAATAACGCTGTCTGAATGACTAAAAACATCAGAAGACTAGGCGTTAGACCCTGTGCGGAATACCGTGCTACCAAGTTAGTACAGATGTACTGCTGGTACGGAAGGACACATGCATGTGATAGGCTGAGGGAGCTGGGATTGTTCAGCCTAGAGAAGAGAAGACTCCAGGGGGACCTTATAACTGCCTGCCAGTACCTGAAGGGAGCTTACAGGAGGGCTGGAGAGGGACGTTTTACAAGAGTGTCCAGTGACAGGACAAGGGGAAATGGATTTAAATTGAAGGAGAATAGGTTTAGGTTGGATCTTAGGAAGAAATTCTTCAGTACAAGGGTGGCAAGACTCTGGAATCGATTGCCCAGAGATGTCGTGGATGTCCCCTCCCTGGAGATGTTTAAGGCCAGGTTGGGTGAGGCCTTGTGCAACCTGCTCTAGTTCAGGGCATCCCTGCTCATGGCAAGGAGGTTGGATTAGATGATCTCTAAGGTCCCTTCCAACCTAAGACATTCTATGAGTCTATATTGTGCAGTTAACACAGATTATAGTTGTAACCTAGATGACCTGAACACAGAAATCTGTGGCTACATTTGGAGGTACTTTAATTCAAGAATGGGTTAGATCTTGGACCCCAATTATGTGGCCAGTGTCCACAAAAGACTAGAGAACCAATCCCACTGTCACCAGTATACCTGTCTTGACAGGCACAGCTTTCTTAGGAGAACATAAACTACCTGTCCTTCTCCAGCTTGGTGGGAAAAGTGGCTATTGCCAGCAATTCAAGCTCATTGTGGAATCAACTTTCAGCATTTTAAACTGGCAAATACTGAGCAGCTCAGAAAGCCTTCCCAGTGGGGGCCCTGGCACAACTGAGAGTTAATAAAATAGGAAGGGAGAAATGTGGACACGTTTTCAGATAGAACACGGTGTCTGTCAAGCTCTGCAATCAGATTTAGCATGTAGGTAAGGCATGTGCATTCACAGATTGGAACACTTTGGTTTTTTCTTCTAAGAATAAGCACTGTCCAGTGGAATTAATGCTCTAGTCTTGTATGTGTGTACAACATTGAATTAGGTGCCCTCAGGTTCTCTTACAAATAACCTTGTTTGATGCTTGCATCCACTGAACTAGAGCAGATGTTCTCCTGTCATGTTTTTTTTCTCACTAGGGTAAGAAGAGGGCTGCAGTATGAGAATAGCTGCTTCCAGCAGTGGTGAGCACCTAGATCTGAGGGTCAACAATCAAAACCTGCTTCACTTGCTCTTAGTATTCTCTTTTAGCATGTTATTTTATATGGAAAGAGAAAACAGATCATTTATTTATTTAATCAAACTACCTGTTAAATAATTAGGTTTTAGATAGCTTCATAAAACACCAAAACTGCTTATATTTTAATTACTGACTTCTTTTGCAATATCCATTTCACAAACCAGTGCAAAGATTAGCAATTTACTCTCATGATTATTAATACAACCCCATTACACAGCCTGAATTTCTTATACCTCTGAATCTGTCTTCTTTCATTCCTGTTTCCTTCTTCCTTTTTAAGTGAAACAGATGAATAACCTTCTGGAAAGGATCCCTGCACAATCTTACATTCATAGATCATGTAGCCAGAATGAAAAAGGGAAGGTAGAGAAATGGCAGAACAACAACAAAAGGTCAGAAACCTGAAATTCTTCCGCAACATCATTCTACATCAAAAGGCAGTGAACTTGCAGATCTGACCCACAAACGTTAGTTAGAATCAAATCAGCTGGATGAAAAGTGCTGGAGGTGAACCAGAACACCCTGAGTAACTCCATTTGCCTTTTGTAAAACAAATTACCCCTACTGCACCTGGACCAGAGGGAACTCCAAGCAGAGCTCTGCACCACAATTCTCACCTCATGTTTAGCGCAGAAATGAGATATGGGACTCACAAAGAAAACAGCATACTTTTAAAATGAACACTGTAATTCTTTTGCTTCTTAAAAGCAATACATGTTCCTTTTCACCCCAGTGCTCTAGCATAACAAGGGCTCTGCAGGAGTCCCTGGGAGCAGGCAGGCTGGTACGTCTGAAGACAGGAGAAGCTGGGCACCAAAAACCCCCCCACCCTTCGTGGGAGACAAGTCTTACTCCTCCAGAGCTGTCATTGCTGTTCTGTGCACTGGTATTTCCTTTCTTCACTCTAGAGGTTTATTTTAAAGCCTGAAATAGGTTCTCTGGAGTTTACCCGTTAGTGATAGGTCTAACAAGTTGCACTTTCGTCTGTGGAAACAGAATCCACAGCCGTTCCTGGTACAGTGATTCATTTTACAATATTATTTTTTGACTAGAAGCAGGATGTGCAGGAATAAACTCAGAGACATGAAGGTGATCGATCGAGCTGAGGGACTAATGGACTGGGCACCAATGACATCCATCACTTGACAGAAGAACCTAAGGAAAAATCAAGATTCATGCAAGTAAGGACTGCTCATTTCTGAGAATTTGCTTCCCAATTAATTCAATCCTGATGTTCCAGTAAGACTTCCTGACAC